>NW_028280793.1:5690000-5870000 GCF_059751285.1 Brachycentrus maculatus
AGTAAAAAATTCAACAAGTCGCTTGATATTTATTTTTAATACATTGTGTTATATTTTTAAACATTTAAAACGATCTCCTGAAAAATCAAGTTTTTTGATATATGACGTTGTTGAAAGTAGTGAGCGATGTATGACAATCAGTTAGTTCTATTTTTTACCGTTTGACCCATAAGTTGGTCAGACTGTACTCGGTATATTTCGGCACCACTAAATTTTGGTCACTGCAGGGTTAAAATAAGAAAAACACAAGAAATGTATACTTCTCTATTTGAGTAGGACGTTTCAATATTGTATACGTGTTCTATAACTAGGTTCTTTCTGACAAATTTTATCGTTCGAATGATATGTGGGTATTGGAAAGCTGTTTCCTAAAGGTTCTATTTGATTTATCACCAAGAAATGGGTAAAAACAGTTTGATGCCAAAATACAACCGACCCACCCACGTACGATAATTTAACTCTTACATACACGGCCTTCGCTACATATCCGTACGTCAATATAAATTATTTGTTAAAACATAATACGAAAATTACAATAATATAGCACGCAGTAAGGTCCAAAAGTTTCCGGCCTGAATATTGTGGATTCAGTAGTTTTGTGGGTAAAATAAAACTTTAGGCACAATGGCAATTTTTAATAATTATGACTGTACGCGGCCACTCGTTGCTGTGACTCAGTTTGGTTAAATGGAAAGGACACTTTTTCAATGCGTTTAATTTCAAAATGCTAATGAAGCAATGAAAATATTTAAAATCTTTGAAACAACAATGCAAACGAAAACATTGAAAATTTTAAATGACAGCAGCAGTCAAGAAGCACGCTGTCCGACATGAGCAATATTTTTATTGCGCGTGTTGCTGTTACGTTCTACAGATGGCGCTGCTGTAACGGTAAAAATAGTGTTTTCCAAAGTAATCCAATGCAATCGATGAATAACTTTCGGAGATTTAGAACGAAAGAATATTTACCTTCTTTTATATACATTTATGAAACTTTTTTAGATTCATAAAACACGCACATTGATAGTGAATAGTAACAGTAAATCATTACTGTTTCTTTTCTTTTAAATACAATTAGACGAAAAAAAATATTCATATTGAGAAAAAACGGTTGCGTTGAGGTGGATTAATCCCAATCATCGTCATTTAAAAAAAACTGATATATTTTGTATTATAATTGTTTTTCGCATACATCACTTCAATTAGTCTGCCCCTCTTTTCTAGACATTTCATTGATACCTAACCTAACCAAAACTGTCAATCTTTTTTTTAAATCAACAAATAAGAGGATGAGTGATTATAGTACACTAATTAACCTTAATTTACTATAAATTAAGCTTCTCTTTGGGAAATAAGAACTTTCCAATTCGACTTCAATTTTTAAAAACATTCGAAAATATCTACTGACGTGTGTTGTTCTTCTTCTTACCCCAATGCACACTCACAATCAGGCCGGAAACTTTTGGACCTTACTACATATAAAGTAAAATTCAGACGTAATAACGATAATTCCTACTGTAATATCACGGATATGAAAAAAAGGATATGATATCCGTTTTGCAGTATTTACGGGAGATTCATAGCAGACTTTTAAGAAAAAAAAGTATTTATTCATTGAACGTCCATTTTGGATTGTTCCTTGTTGTTGAATGAATTTCTTGTACTTCTTGCACTTGAGGGCTTTACACTGCCCTCAAAAGAGAAAATTAATCATATTAACTTTGCGTAATTAACGACAAGATAATAAACATAGTGCGTCAATCAAATTGAGAGATCTATACATCATTACGCGCAGATAAATTAACAAATATTCCGTAAGTTTATTAAAAAAAACCTAACAGAGGAGACTAAACTAGTAGTGCAGAAGAGAGTCTTGGTGCACACTACCAACCCTAATGTATGGAAGTGAAGGACGGAGTTGGCAAAACAAGGATGAACGTAGACTGAACGCAGTCGAAAAGCGATCACTCAGACGAAAGAGTGACAAAACCATGTTGGATAGACGGTTGAATGGTGAAATTAGAAAAGAGTGCAAGATTGAGATAAGCATTATCGATACGATTTACAAAGCTGTGTTAAGATGGTTTAAACATGTGGAACAAAATAGAGAATAAAGAACGATAAAACAATGTATAAGGCAAGTGTGATTGGACCTAGGAAAACTTGGTATGATCACGTACTTCAAATGTCGGCCACCGGTGGCTGGCATTGGCAGTCAACGTGCTAAGAATAGGCTTTAAAACATACCAAGTTAAATCCTAAGTAGGGACTGATAACCCATGTTACATAAGCCATGGGTGATTTTATTTGACAACTCCACAACTAGTCGGGCCACTCACCTTCGAACTTCTCGTATATCTGGAAGTCGAGCTTCTCCGGGACGAACTTAGGCTTGAAGACGCGCGCTTCTAGAGTGGCTCGGTCCAGGGTCAGCGAGGCTACTTTCCGCAGGACGTTGGAGTCGCCTCCGACTGGTCCATCGCTGAGCGAAGAGTGACGTCGGTGGTCGCGCACTTCGACATCTGCCAACAAGACGATTAAAAAAACGAAATAAAAAATCGTAGGACTGATTATTTTTTAATACTTTTATGATTGAACGGACAAGATTTGTAGACTCTTCTCGTCCTCAGGTTGTAGGTCCTTCTATCATAGACAACGTCACCTAGGTCATGCCTTCGAATTACATATGTTATCTTTCTGTGGCATCCATGATTTTTTTTCTTCCTCTAGATGTCTTAGGAAAAAGATTCATGGCAATCGCTTGGTCTACAATATGTATATGTATATGTATATGTATATGTGTATATATATATATATATATATGTATATATATATGTATATGTATATGTATATGTATATGTATATGTATATGTATATGTATATGTATATGTATATATATATATATGTATATATATATATATATATATATATATATATATATAAATATATGTATATGTATATGTATATATATATATATATATATGTATGTATATATATATATATATATATATATATATATATATATATATATATATATATATATATATATATATATATATATATATATATATATATATATATATATATATATATATATATATATTCTACTTTAACCTTTATCCGCAACAAATGGTGTATAGACGTCCAGTGTAATATTAAGAGAATATAAGAGTGAAAAATTAGTTATTAATACTTTAAACCCCTAAGGAATCAAATCTGGGACCTCCAACGCAGACAATCGCTTTGACCACTACACTACGAAGGCGGACATGTATTTATTTTTCATCATACACATAATTATAAACTACAATATCAATAATGTTTTCTCACTGGGTTTTCAAAGTTACATTTTAATTAGAAAAGCAAATTGTTTAAGAAATGCAAGCAAATAAGACATGACCGAATGATACGATCTATTTCAGATGTACCCACCTACATTATCCATTTATGAATAGCTCTTTTATATATGTATGTATATAGTTTCGTCATTTAATAACGTTATAAGTATATACGTTTAAAATAAAATAAATCAATAAAATACCTTGGTTAGGATTAGTAGAATACCACAGAAAAAGTTTTGTTATTTTCGAAAACAATCCGCAAGGAAACATCTTTAAAATACGAAGAAAAAAATACTTATTTAAAAATGAACGAAACTTCACGTCCATTCCTTTCAGAACCAAACACATAATTGGACTATTAAAATAATTTTACATCGCAAAAATTATAAAATATGGAAGACCAAGAATTTTAAATTAAATTACGTATAATCAAAAAGGAAATCTTCATTCGCTCTGCCGTCCGACCAAGGTTAAAAACACGAGTATTTTGGTTAAATAACAATTATGTGTATGATGAAATATGAATAAATAAATAAATAAATAAACTTATTTAATTTCATTCATTGATTCGGAAGTCACTTTGTAGTAAAATATATCCAATGTGACATAACAATATGACAATGACTAAAGCCTCCCCCTTATTGTCTATGTTCCTACTGATAAGAAATAAAAAATAAATAAATAAAAATTAAAAAAAACAGCTCCTACCCCCTCTTCAACTTCCATCATCCCAAGGATACAAGTGTAAAATTCAGAATCAGCTTCACATACGGTGTTTGAAAATGCATTGAAACACGTGTCACAATAAATTTTAAGAAATAGTGGATTTACAAGTAACACTTAAAAATTTATAAATAAATAAAAAAATAATAATTTTAGTAAGCTCTCGATATGCAGGTTGCAAATTACATCAACAACTGAGCGGATAGCAGAAATGGTTATACGTTGTGGACACAAAAATTTCAAGGGATTCGGAGCATGTATGGGCGGAGCATGTATGGTCCCTGCCATGCCTTGCATTCCATATAGGTATACCATACAACCAGTACCTACCCTAAACAGTGCCTATTCTGCGGATTTGAGGAGAATTGTAACGCTACATAGCTAGGAGTGGAAAAAATAAGGTTTCATGGCAGCAATATCTTGCGACAGATATTCTTATTCGTCGAAAGTACGAGTTGTGATATTCTTTTTCATTGATAGTATATGTTGATAAAACCCTTTAAGCGAAAGCTTAACTGGCAGGAGTACACAACGGAATCATTGTTTCAACCCTAATGTATGGAAGCAAAGCATGGAATTGGCAAAAGAAGGATGAAAGTTAACTGAATGAAGTCCAAGTGTGATTAGATGTTCGAATGATGAAATAAGAAAATAATGCAAGGTAATGAGGAAAGAATGCAAAGGAAATATGTAAAGAATGCAAAATAAACATTATCAATAAAATCAAGAAACGTGTGTTGAGATGGTTTGGATATATTTAACGAATGAGTGAGGAAAGGGCTGTAAAATAAATTTGTAAGGCGAATTTAGTTGGAAAAGTGAGCAGAAGAAGACCGAGGAAAACTTGGCATTATCAGATATGTCAAATACTTGAAAGCGGCCGGATCAGGAGTCTAAAAATTCGGCGGGGATGCATGAAAAGATGCATGAATGTGGTAGAGACGAAGAATGTTTGCAAAGACAGAGTAGTATGGTGTATAATACCCCCACCCCTGCCGACGCGATTTTTTTTTTACGATAAAAGATCCATTGTTTAATTGGTGTAGATCCATTTCCGGTCTACGTCAATTAGTCAGGAAAGCCACGTAATAAATAGGTGCAATCCAAATACTAAAACCGTACAACAACCACATTTGTACGTAGCGAATTACGAATTTTATGTTATCTCAATCGGGATTCGAACCCGTGGCCTGCTGTGTTAGTGAGTCAAACGTGCTGCTATAATTACACATGCAGACCTTAAATAAAAACTTGCGAGATTCCATCTAGATTATAGACAGCAAAAATATTTCAGATTATTATTAATTTCAGTTTCATCTCCGCTACGCAGCGTAATAAGAAAACTACGATACATCACTCACTCCTTTCAAGAACCGTCATAAATCAAAAATTGTCAGTTTTCAGTTGTGCATGTTTTCGGAATGCCCAGAAAATGTACTATATCCCAGCAAAAGAGTCATATTTTTAACTTACTATTTACCCTCTACAGGGCAGAAATTATTGTATTTGCATTTTGAAGAAAAGGTATTGTTTTATATTTTTTCTTAGTATATTAAATATTTTTCAAATGGAGAAAAAACCTTCAGGTTTTACCGAAAAAGATCTGTTGCACAGTAAAAAGTTCAATAAGTGGCTTGGTATTTATTTTTAATACATTGTGTTATATTTTTAAACTTTAAAAACGTTCTTCTGAAAAATCAAGTTTTTTTTTATTTATGACGTTTTTGAAAGGAGTGAGCGATATGTTTTAACGATATGTTTTAAAGAACGAAAATTTTCAACTTGAGTACGGGTACATAATTTGACAGGCGTCGTGATGTTTTTGACAGTGATTCAAGGTCACCGTTATGGCTAGTAAAACCTCGCAAAGCCTTTTTTCTATATTAGAAATTATCTATATCATATTCTAGTAAGACTGTACATATTATGATAATATACTAATTTAGAATTAACTTTGTGGAATAACAATTGATATAAAAATAAAACACTTGTATAAGACCACTTTTTAAGTTTATTAATGTTAACACGACTAGTTTAGAGAACTGCAGACCTTCTCATAAACGGGTGAAAATACAAGCTGGTTGAATTTTTCACCTGTTGATGAAAAAATCTGTAGTTCTCGAAACTCATCGTGTTTACGTCAATAAACTCAAGAAGTAGTCTTGTACAAGTATTTTATTTTTATATTTATGTGAGTTTAAATTTAAATCATGGCACCATTTTTTTCGCTAATAAAGTTTCTATAAAATATTTTAAAGATTTTGTATTTATTAACAATTTAAATATGTGTATAAAATATTTTAAAGATTCCAAGAGAATTATTAGAGAAGATTATTTTAAAGATAGGTACGAAGATAGGTACAAGAGAAGATTATTTCAAAGATAGGTACCACGTTTTAGAGGGGATCTTATACGGAAGTTAATGTCTTTAAATTGTATTTAAATTTTAAATGACTCATTTTAGTCATTTCCACTAGTTAAAAGGTAAAAAAACAATTTAAAACATTTAACTCCTTATAAAATTCCCTAAGATAAAGGGGTACATATGTCACCTTTGTAGGGGGGTTTACTGTAATGAGTAATAAAATCTGTCTTAATCACTCATGCTAGGTTAGTTGGAAGATGTTGCTTCATAGCAATACTACCAAAAGGTTGGGAAATGAAAAAATATGTGTATTTATTAACTTTTCGTAAATGTTATTCTTATATTCTAATGAAGCGCATTAGTGCTTATGCATATTTTTATGCGTCTTTGTGACGCTATTTACAGTAACTGAGTACACAAGGTTATCTATCAATTTAATGAATGTTTGCTCTGGGCTAGCTTCATCATACCTAATTATATCTTATCTTTTTTACCTTTTTTCTAGCGCATTGTTTTAGGTAACAATAATCTATGTTTTTCTAGAAAATTTTAATGAAAATGTTTGAACCGTGACGAAACACATTAAAAACTGAGAAATAAATAAAAACGCACCTCGCCGTACACAAAAATGTTCGAGTCGATCGCTCAGCTGTTATAATCAGACTCGAATAAATTTGCATCCATTACGAATTCAATAGAGGCACACTTGTAAATGTTTTAATGTATTTCAATTGAGAGGGACTACATACATATTGGAAAATAATTCAAGGTAGATAGATTTGGTATTTAAGTAGGTTACCTTGGAGGAGACAAGCGTCATTCATTTTCGAAGGTGGCAAGTCCACTTTTCGATGCCTCGAAAGGGTGAATGAAGTCAACGGGGTTGAACCTTTGAGTTTCATTTCGGAGCTGTCAGAAATGTCATTCTCATTCATTGTCCCGTCTGCGCATTTTTCCTTCCGAGCCGTCGAAGTTTCCCAATTACCCATTACAGTTCTGTCGCTAATCTCATCGCTCGGAACGGAAGCCTCGTCGCTTTTAGAGGCGCCCTCGCTGCTCTGGTCATCACACTTCTTCCCGAGTTCTTCGCTAGGGCTCACTTTACCAAAAACATCACGATTTGACACTAGCGAATTGATTTCCAAATTCGAATTCCCACAAACGTCGTCCGCACAGGTGTCCGGCATTGTATCGGTGAGGAGGAAAATGTGAGAACTGTTTTCATTCAAAATGTCATCCAAACTGACACAACTCACTTTTGATACAGACAGTTTCTCCAACTTTTCGCGGGTATTACTTGAACTTTTATTTACCTCGGAAGTATCGAGTTTTGTTTTGCCAACGATTAATTTAACATAGGAACGCTTGCTATCTTCTAAGTTACCATTTACACTTTCTTCCGAATAATAACACTGATTAATTTCTGCCGCGAATCCTACCGGTGTTAAAGGGTCCGTAAAAACTGATTCTGAACTGGATTCTTTACTCGGCGGAGTTAACTCCTTCCTTGCACCATTTCCTTCAACTTTACCCTGTGAAAGCTTCTTCACTTGTTTCCAAGAGTCTGTGACGAGAGTAACATTTTTGTCTCGATTATCTTCCGCTTTGTTTTGATTAGAATGCTCCTCGCGGTTCGATGACCGCGAAGCACCGGTCTGACAGTTAGAAACTATCCCCCCACCCACCTCGCGTACCTCTTTGTCGTCATGTGTTGGTAAAACAGAAATCTGGATTGCCGACTGTGCTTCAGAGGGCTTCCTTCCCGCGCCAATATTATGTATTTCAGATACGATATTATCCGTCGATTCTCTCAAACTAGGTTCTGTTTCTGGAGCTATGTTTAATAATTGAGATTCTGATTTATTCTTTCCTTTCTGATTTTCTTTACCAACCGCCTTTTTATTTTTCATAAAACTTTTTCCTTTCCCTGGAGACTTGCCGGTTTTGGGTTGTTTACCCTCTCCTCCTTGTAAATTACCCATGGTGGCTTCAAATACTCACTTTTATCACAATATAACTAATAAATTTACAAACATTCGTGTTCAATCCTTATTAACATTGATATAAACATTTAAATAGTTATCAATGTAATATTTTACGGTATTACCGATTCCAATTGCACGTGCTCGTATTTTCACCACGAATATAAATATTAATAGTAAAACACATTGTACTTTACTGAACTTAAATTCAACTCAATATTTCAATAACTATTTAGAACTAGATTTACACATTTTAACCTTCAATATACGGAAAAAGAACTGCGTTTTTTGTAAACATCACCGTGGACATTTTTAACTCGTCTGATAGTTACGCATAAAAATAAGAAGTTTAATAACATGTTTTAATTTTATGTATTCAGTTACATTATAAAAGATCTTTCACAGTCTGTTTCCTATACTTTTTCAACGATGAAGAACTGATGAACGATTTACGAGGAGTCACGGACTGCTCATGCGCCGATCGGCGTACTTGGCAGCGCAATATAAGCCTAAAATGACCGATCGATATTAAAGAATTTGCCGTGGTCAAGTTATAATCTAATGAATGTTATAAATGGTGATAATAAAATTGTACATATAAAATATTTGTTGAACTTATCAGCTCTTACGTAATTTCTAATCGTAGGAACTTACCAATTTAAGAGTAAAGCAACACGCATGATCAACAACCACGAAGAATGTATTTTTTTAATTACTTTTTTACGATAATTTAAGTCGATGAATTAACGTAAATAATTATTTACTTTATTAACAGATGATTTCTTTAGGACCATCTTAACCATTCACAAAATTCAAGAATTTGCTATAAAAATATTACTATGTACTTGCAATTTCTTGATTCTTAACTTAAAAACGGAAATATTTTTTTTCTGATACTTTGTGGCACATTTTTATAAACTTTATTTTTCACCACTTTTATTTGTTACTATTTTTCCAACCGCTTTAAGACTAACACCTTGATTTTTTTAGTTGGAAAAATTGTTCTAAATTGAAATAGTACAATGCAAGCGTTATAATTGAAATTATTATTCGATCCTATATTTTAAAATGAACTGCATTTTTTTCTTATTTTATAATTTACTTAAAGGAACGATAAGGTGCCTATAATTTAATTTATAACCGTAACAAACAAAACATTTTTTTAAAATAAGGATCCGCCAAATCCATTTTTGGGATGAACTTTTTGTTATAAGATCAAAAAATTAAACAGGACAACAAAAGACATTAATTTTGTCATAAGGGCGTTATTAATTTGCTGTGGATGACCCAAATGCATTCCAGATTTTAAATTACATCGAGATGGCTCTAGAGCAGTGTTTCCCAAATTCTTTTGGCCCACGGATCCTTTTTCATAGTCAAAACTTGACCACGGACCCTGGGTGAAAACCTATTGACTATACTGTACCTGCTACAAACATAGTCGGTTTACATCGCTCGCCAACTATTGTTTCAATTAATCCTCTTGTGCCAAAATTGGAGAACAGTTCAACATGTTTCGCAACGCTTATTTTCCAATTTCTGCCCGTTTGGTGTCTTACTCCAGATTTAAAATAATTTGAAGAATAAGGAATATGGACTTATTATCGTTCACGAAATTCATTCCAAAATTGGAAAATAATATATTCTTTGCATTATAACTTCGATATTAATGAAAATGTGTCACATTTTTATATTTTATATTAAACCTTGCGCGGACCCCATGACGTTATTCAAGGACCCCCAAATCAAATTTAATTTTCCACGGAACCCCTGAATGATCCCTCCCGAGGACCTCTGAGGGTCCGTAAGAACCACTCTGGGAACCATTGCTCTAGAGTGAGGACCAGCTTGACGTAAGCATAATTGCACGCCTCTAAGAACGGCCCTGGCGTTAACCAATATATGTATTATGGAGACAGATGAACTACATTCAAAATTACCCAATGATGCATAAGGCCGATGCTGGATCTAAATAATTTATGGCTTGGTGCACAGAGCTTATACATTCCATCATTACAATCATACTAGCGAAAAAATCCGGTGTGACACAAATATGTAGCTTATCATCATGAACACTTGAACAAACGCCAATCTTAATTGGCGCCTGATTTTCCTATTTTAACAGCCTCCATCGTAGATTTGACCCTGCGTAGAGCACTGCATAATAATAATGCAGCATCGTCTTATTCGTATATTACACGAAAACAATGTGACTGGCCAGTTTTGTTCGCTTCAGGTATCAATCTAATATAACATACTTAAAATATTGAAGTGAGGAAACACAAAATATTATTATAATATTAATAAAGACCTCGCCGGAAATTTATTACAGATTTGATTAAATTACTTAACGTACAAGTATTTCCATTTCAAACACGGCTTTTGCGATACAGCTTTTCATTTTCCTACTGACTTCAATCAAGATTCGTCGTCTATTCCTGTATGAGAGTTACATTACTTTTTTGGATTTAGTAGTTTTACAATATTAAATGTCTATCTAATTTGTAAGGGAAATTAAACGTAGAAATCTTTGATTACTTTGATTTGTGTCGGGTTGTGGTCCCGTGGTTAGTGTCGTGGACTCTTAAGTCAGAGTTTCTCGGTTCAAACCCACTCTACCACAATTTGATACCTATTTCTAATAATGAGCCGCTTAGTCTCACAGAAATAGTATGAAATTGAAAATTTTGTGTGAATAATAAAAACACAAATATTTCTTTTAAAAAAATCTTTAACGATCCATAATCATATTTCAAATAATTTTCAAGCAATTTAGTTTTTAAAAAAGGTGCTTTAATATTAGACGATATGTTTATAAACGACTTTGTAATTCAAACTATTACAGTAAACCCTCCGTTACGAGGTGTTAAAATAGCTAACGCGTTATTGGAGGGAACAATATAGGATGTAAATGTTTTTAGAATGTATTTAAATTTAATAATGACTCACTTCAGTCATATCCGATGGCTAAAATTCTAAAACACAATTTCATATATTAACTTCCTATAACGTTCCCTCCGATAACGCAGAACCTATCTCAATGTTATACCGTAATTCACATAGTATTTTTGTCATTGGTTACCTTGTAAAGAACGAACTTGCATGCTCCGCTCGATCTGCGATCCGCTTTCGATTGCTTCGACAGCGAACCCAAAACAAATACATAAAACGAATCCATTGGAGTATGGAATTTAACAGGCCCTTTAATGTTCCCTCTACAATGGTCTATAATCATCCATTGGAGCCAGATCATGTTCGCTTCCACCCCACCAAGTATTGTCAATATAAGTACGTACCTTTATCTCTTGGCAATACACGCGTGATCGTTTATCGAAGTCGAACGCGAACGAAAAGACTAGTTATTTCTATGTTTTATATCTGTCATCATAATCTGACGTTTTGTATTTTTTGGAGGATCCATGTGCGTTTTGTAAATGATAATTTATCTTGAAACGTAGTTGATTTCACGCAATATCGCTATGGAATGTATTTGGAACGATATCGATATAAAATCCCCTCCTGTAAATACATACAAAAGTTATGGAGAAGGAATAGGTAATTAACCTAAAATAAATAAATATCATCCAATAATTGAATTTACGAACCATATACGTATAACCAAGATACGGTACTTTTTTGAAATGAAAATTTATCATTGGTGTTTGAATAATCTGTCTCTTGCAAATATTTCATCGTACACTATTTTCTTATGATATTTTTTTCAGATGTTTTACAACTTCGAACGTATGTAACAGATGCAATTGACATTCTAGAAAATCAACAATGTTTACATCGAGAAGCTGCGATAGTTTCAAGAATTATGTATTTGATGTCCCGAAAATTCAGACACGATATTGGACACTCATATGTACGGAAGACAAATACAGCTTTACTAAAATATTTAAATTTACAATTTATCAATGATCTAAAAACATTTTTAAATGTTTTACCCGAGACGCCATTATCATACAACTATTTACCGACTCGTCAAATGCTGGAATATATCTTGATTCGTTTCCAAACTTTTGCAAAGATTATACTTAGAATCATTATTAGTGCCAAGAAGGCAGCTATATTTTATTTTGAACGAATAAAAAGAGGAGATTCAGCCTGGCTTTCTCTTATGCCGTATACAGTGCTCTCCAGGGTGTGGAATTTGACAAATGTGCTCATTAAAAATTCCTGCAAGTGGTATAGTAACCTTTTGCCATTTAGAGACCATTTAAATATAGTCGGAGTCCCATTTTTGCCAGAAGGTTATATTTTTCCAAGAAATTTATTAGATTGGCTAGATTATGATTCTTATCAAAATGACGCAAATGCATTATGGAAATCCGGGGCTAATAAGGTCTTGTCTATTTTTGATATTCTGATTTCTAAAGAAAATGATGAAAACAATCCACAAGTTGGTGAGAGTGGAATAAAAAGTATTGAAAGATGTGAAAGGACTACAAACAATAACCAGAATAAAGGAGAATTAGAAAACGTAAAATATAAACATGACTTATCATCAATCCGCTTTCAAGTGAAGGAAGTCTCAAAGAAACCTCATGAATGTAGTGATATTGGTGAAAAAATATCTCGTAAAGATTTTATGAAGTTACTGAAAGGTAAAACTAAAGATAATATAAATGAGAAGACATTTAAAAGTGTCCCGGGTATGATTGGAACTGAAAAAATAGTAAATGATATGAGTGATGATGTTTCATTTAATACAAACAATAAAACACACACTGCAAGCAATAAGCTAAATAATAATTCAATTAACACTTCTTTAAGCGGTAAATCTCTTTTACCTGAGAGAGAAATTAAACCATTTACCCCTAAATCCAATAATACAAAAAAAACATTGATACACTCGATCAATATAATAAAGTGTTCCAAATCACTTATTAAATTCATTGAAAAAGAGGATAGTTTTAGAGATACTAACGATGAAAAGTCCCTTTCAAAAGAAATCGGCTTTATGCAGTGGCAGTCGCTAAAAAAAATACTGCTTAAATTATCCCAAAAACTTGACAATAGTGGTGCAGATAAAAAGGAAAAAATTATCTCAAAATTAAAAGACTTTTGGAATGAACGTTGCACCAGTTCGTAATGAGTGTAATGAAATATTTTGAACTTTGAAAATAAATAAAAACTTAATTCCTCAATTATAATTGTTCTTCTTTTTATTTTGAATGTTTAATTCATATTGTAACTTTATGACACTCACAAGTATTTAAAAAAAAATAGAAATAACAAACCAAAAAAATATAATTTATTATTAGATTAAAACCAATATTTTTAGCTTTTCCACTTTTTTATTTGACCAGCGACCGGGTTTCGTCGTTACCGACATCATCAGACTGGTGAGAGGCTATACAAATTGTTATGTTATATATAAAAGTTATAATAGATTTGCATTTTTTGTAAATGAATTTAATTTACAAAAAAATGCAAATCTATTATAACTTTTATATATAACATAACAATTTGTATAGCCTCTCACCAGTCTGATGATGTCGGTAACGACGAAACCCGGTCGCTGGTCAAATAAAAAAGTGGAAAAGCTAAAAATATTGGTTTTAATCTAATAATAAATTAAAAATGCAATTCCATCACGAAGTGTCAGTGGATAATATAAATCTATCAAAAAAATATAGAAATAACAGACCAAAAATGATGGGAGGATACAGATGAGACGTATATCCAGCAGCGGAGGAGAGAAGTGTAAAAAAGAAATAAGTTCAAAGTTAATTATCGCCATGTACTTTTATGAACGCGCCAGCAATGCACGGAAATGTATATTCTTCACTGTTCTAACGTGTGACTTACCCTTATAAGTATAGTCTGTCTCACTCGTGACACCATCCCAAGGAAGGATTATCATATTGTAATAGTACAATTTCAAACCCTTATCCGCACCCCAATGATGCATAGGGCACTGCATCATATAAACGCAGTGTTATCTTGATCGTAAACACATGAAGGAAAGGTGATCAGCCCTCCGCTTCAGGTACCAGTCCAGGGTAATATGTAATAAATATTAGAGTGAAAAAATCACTTGTATTTATTTGACCCCCCTGGGAATCGAACCCGGGACCTCCAGAACGATAGCCGAGTGTGCTGACCATTACACTACGGAGGTGGACAGGTAATAGTACAAATTATGTGTAAACTCAAATATGCACGGTAACTCATTTGCGCTGTGGCAACCTTCACACATAATGTACATCGAATATGTATTCAACTAGAGTATTCAACTAGAAACCATAGCGCATGCGTGCTGGCATAGTAGTCCAAGTTCAAATTTAATTAGGAGGAGAAGTAGTCTATTGCACAAATGCACATACTAAGAAACTGTGTGTGGTGCGTCATCCAGAATGATCCACTTTGACCTGTTCCGACAGCATACACATGGCAAATACATAATATCCCAATTGGAGATGTTGCAGATGTACAGAACATTTCACGTTCACTCTCATGTGGGTGACCCTCAATGGGCAGATGTAATGAAAACATTACACCACAGGACACATGTATCATAAAAATAGCTGATAATGGAAAATTATAAAAATCATTTCATTTTAACAGTTTCTGAAAACCATTACACAGATTCATATTATTATAAAAATAATAAAAACAGTTATTTCTTACTGTATCCTTATCTCATATTATTCAATATAAATCATGTTGTTCAATATTTTCATCAGAGGAGCAACGTCCCTTAAAAAAGCAAAACCTGGTGCAAGGACTTGCCTAGTTGTCAATAAAAAAGTAATCAATCCATAAAAAAATGTGTATTCAAATAAATCGTTTTTGTTTTCATCATTGTTTTCCAAGCCATAAATTTATTTTTATATGTGATATTTTATTTTATAAGATTGTAAAAATTACATTTAAAGTTGAGAGAAACAGAGATCGGAGTATTGAAGAATCAATCAACCCATAAAAAAGTATTAATAAATAAATGTATTTAGTTTACATTATTGCTTTCTAAGCCATCAATTTACTATGATATTTTATTTGTAAAAGATTATGATAATAACCTTTAAAATTTAGACAGAGGGAGACAAACTTTGAATTAACATTATACAACAAAAAAATATCGAAATGCATGAAAAAAATTGGCTTTGTTTTTCTTTCTATACAATAATTTCAAGGTAATGTTAATCTCTATGTGGAATTGATGCGCATATAATAGTTATCTCATTAATAGAATAAGGATAAGTTTTTTAAAAAAACTTATTAGCGGAAGCTAAACTGGCAGTGCTCAACGGAGTCCTGGTTCCAACTCTAATGTATGGAAGTGAAACATGGAGTTGGCAAAAGAAGGATGAAAGTAGACTGAATGCAATCGAAATGCGATCTCTCAGAAGAATGTGTGACAAAACGATGTATGATAGATGTGCGAATAGTGAAATAAGGAAGGAATGCAAAGCTGAGATAAGCATTATCGATAAAATTAAGAAAGGTGTGTTGAGATGGTTTGGACATGTGGAACGAATGAGTGAGGAAAGAACGGTAAAACAAATTTACGAGGCGAATGTTCTTGGGAAAAGAAGCCGAGGAAGACCGAGAAAAACATGGCACGATCAGGTATGCCAAATACTTGAAAGTGGTCAGGTTAGGAGTCGTAACAATCGGCGGGTATGTATGAGGAGATGCATGAAAGTGGAAGAGGCGAAGAATGTTTGCAAGGACAGAGTGGTGTGGCGCTCTATTCTCTCTGCCTACCCCTGCGGAGAAGCGGCGTGATGGTTAGTTAGTTAGAATAAGGATCACCAGTATAAGAGAAATATGCCAAATAGAAGATGTCGTTTGCCAACGAAGAAGACATGGCATGCGCATGTTAGGAGAATGGAATCATCCAAACTCCCCTATATTGCACTGCACGGCCAACCCCAAGGTAGACGACTCACGGGCAGACCACCTAAAGGCTGGATTGACAGCTGGGAATCGGCATCACAAGAGGGCTAATCCCTATTAAAAACAGGTCACAAGGCCAAAGAAAATTCATGACCCAAGAAGAACAATAAATGTATGACCGATTTTCAGCTAGTTATTATCTTGTTCAATTTCTGAGTTAAAGAAGGAATGTAAGTTGTTTTAAAAAAAAATATATTGAATATTGCTGCTCTAAAAGTGGGGACTGACTGGAGCATTTCGGCGTAACGTAACATTTGCGGCAAGCATCCGACTTCGAATGAATAACTCGGAACGAGCGGCAAGCAGCTCGGTTCTCTGTATTGACTATACGAATCCTCGCATCATAACATGTTACGTTACGACGAAATGATTCCAGTCAGTCCCCCCCTTAGGCGACAATACAGCATCATTTTTTTTTTATTTCTCCGTCATTTAGAAATGCAATATTAACAACATGCCCCGATTTCCACAAAAACCTGGCTGGGCTCAAATTTTATTGAGGTGAGGATATCCATAGAAAATTGAAAAATATTTGACGTTTACAAAATTTCAACTGAATGTGAAAACGGAATTGAACCGTTATATTCAAAAATTAATATACTGATTTTCAATTAAGAATTTTGTTTATTTGACTGTAAAAATGTCCGATAAAGACAGTATGCCTTCACTTGATCCTCGTGAAATTCTGGCTTATCTTAATGAAATGGGTATACGTAACGTTAGCGCAGAAATGCTAAAGGAATTTATTGTTGGTAAGAAAAAAAACCAATAACAACAAACTTAATTTTGTTACAATTTTTTTTATGATTTTATATGTTTTTAGATCTGAAAAAGCTTATCAGGCATGATATGAAGAGTAAAATCGTCCGCTTAGAAAATCAGGAAAATGTACTTCGATCTGAAGAATCAGTAAGAGGTCCCGAGAGACTTTTCTCTTGTTCTACATTCAGTTCCAGATCTAAGAGTGTGAATCAAATAAGTTTTAGGAAACCGCTATCAAATATCGCTCCAGTTAGTCAGTCTAAACAAAGTTGTAAAATGAAGGATAGCAATAAACCCAATCCAACTCCTAAAATCAATCCCCACGAATGTAGAAGAGTTGAATCTGCTTCAAGTGCTGGATGTAAGTCTACAAATACGTTGAAATCTAATTCCGCTAGTAAAGGATCACTGAGAAACTCAAATTGTAAGTATTTTATTACCTGAAATTGTCAATGTTAGTAGTTTATATTTTGATAATTTATTTTCTAAATTTTTGCATAGATCAAACAATGGCCGAACACCTCAATTATTTATAATTTCGTGTGTAGCGGGTTATAATGCATGATCAGATTATTTATATTACTAGAAAAATGTGCAGTATTTTTGAATGAGCATTTAACATGAATTTAATTTCCTATTAATAAATTTAAATTTATAGTAATTAGCGATTTCCTATTCTTACTCTAATGTTCTTATTAATGTTTTTACAATATATTTTTATTATTTACCGTTTTCTATTTAATATACCTTCTTAAATTTTTCCTCTTTATCTTTTTTTTGTATTATATTATATAAGCTCACAAACAAGCCCTGGCTGATGTGGGATTGTTTGTTTATATATTAAATATGTATGTACTGGTTTATAATGAGAAGTAAAATGTAAACTGATGGCTCGCGTTGTTCACAAAAGATATACGCCATAGTCCACTAGTGGCCCACGTCCTAAATTCATTAAAAACGTAATTTATACCCTTGATGGATGTTATAATGTAATCCGAAGTGTCTGGAACATCCGAAATAATAATGGGTCTAACTTCAAAAAGATAATACCCTTAAAAACTAGCTAACTTATCAGTTAGTTCAAATGCTTTATTGTGATTTGCTTCTATGATGATTTATCCAAATTAACCTGTTATCCTTTTATATTATATTTGCAATTTATCACAACAATTTTAATTGGTAAATATAGACACATTTAGATTGGCTGAATTTTTTACTCTCTTCTTCTTTACTTAAAAAATCAATAAGTTATGTCTGCTCTTGATGTATGGCAGTCCACATTCTTGAACACCAATCAACTGCCGGGTTGAACAAGCGATAACACTTAACACATTGTTATCGGGCGTTTTTCTCATCAACCCCGAACCAAATTATACTCAGACAGTCTGCTGCCCGACCCTCAGTATACTAATCACAAGTAACGGCAAACCCAATTCCTATCTACAGAATGTTTTTTGCTTTCCCGCTCTCTACCAAAAGTAAGCCAATAGAACATTTATAAGCGTCTCCTGCTCTCTACCAATAGTATGTAAAAGACGCTTTCAAGCGTTCCCCGCAAACAATTTGTTAAGATTATCGTATGCTTACACTATGCTCTATGTTTAAGAACTTTTAAATCTGTATTTCTAACTGTAATTAGCAAAAAATAGATAGTTATTTCTGTAATCTAAACGTTTTAAATGATTGACACACAAAATGTTGATTCTTTATCTTTTGCATTGGATTTCAAGCTCCCTTATCATGTTACTGCACTTTATTTATTGTTTCGGCATTAACTTTGTGGTAAGACATGTTACCTGCATATTATACAAATAATAATTTACATAAAATCCTCGATAACTCAAAATCTAAAATTGATTTATTACAAAAAAGTGGTGTTTATGAAATTTCGTGTGGAGATTGTGATAAAAAATATATTGGCCAAACTGCGAGAAATTTAAAGATTAGAATTAAAGAACATCAAAGCGGTCTTGTTAGTAATTATTTTTCGGAATTTGCAAATCATATAATAGATACTAATCACTCATTTCACTCCCATAAATTAAAATTATTACACCTTGTTCCATATAAAGGCCAAATTATGAATTATCTTGAAAATTTAGAAATACAAAAAAACCTGAATTCTAATAATAATTTATTAAATAATATATTGTTTCAAAATTCTTCGCCATTGCTTTCAATTTTTCCTTTGTTTTCAAACTCCGTTCCTTGACTAACCCCTTCCCCTTACTTTCCCCCTATCCTTATTTATAGAACAATTTTATATTTTATATTTTAGTTACTATACAGACCTGAATGATGGAAGTTTAGCTTCTGAAACATGTAGTCTATAATTAAACTCAAGTGGTAAAAAACTAAGTGTTTTCTTTAATTATTGTTACTGCACTTTATTTAACTGGCTGTCTTCTGATGAAAGTTCTTTTACTCGATTATAATAAAAATGCTTATTTAACATTTCAGTAATTCGTGTTGCCGTTGTAGAGAAGCCCAAGAAATCTGATCCCGTGTCCCTATACCATTACTACAATAAACTTTGGGAAAAGTATAAAGCTAATCGTCCTGGAGAAAATAGTTGGGCAGATTTAAGGTGGTCAGTGAGAGAAAAACTCCTCGGGGCTACACAAAACAAACAACCAACAAGGGTAATAATTGTTTTTTTTTTCAAATTGAATTAATGGACTTTGTAGTTAATTAGTATGATTTCAAACCAGCATCAGCTTTAATCTTTTCTGGATGAATAATGTGATTTCTTTAGCCACTTGACAGTTGAATTTTGGCGAGGAAATTCATCACTGCAGGAAATCGTCACTCACAAGTTGAAATGAGACTCCCCGAACACCGCTTGAGTCAGTCAATAAAAACAAATGCATTGATATATTTGCCTTAGCAAATTATTACGAGTCGGAATATGATTTGCCCAACAGTGCTCGGACTCATCAATGCAATATAAACCCTTTGCATGAGTCACACACAGGCTACATTGGGAACTGGTTAATAGTTGGCAATACAATAATTAAAAATAGAAAATGCTTTCTTCACTCGTTAAATCACTCAACGAGTGAAGGCTTAGTAGATAAAAATTGTAAGGGCGTGTGTCCACTACACAGAATTATACGGAATTTTACCGTCCGCTACGTCAGTTAGCGTTTTAAAACGAAGATTGACTTGGATTGGCTTGTGCTTTTGTCTATCTTTCTTCGGATCGGAGCTCTTGTTCAGTGCGTGAACACGTTGCGCGTAAATTCGATCACGCTAAACTGTCGTAGTCGCTTTCATTTTTCAAAACCGGACTGCCGGACGGTAAAATTCCGGGTAGTGGACAAGCGCCCTAACTCTGATATTTATTTTATATTTTTCTGAACCAATTTACAATCATGTTAGCACTGCGTTAATCTGGTGTGGTGGTCTGTGGAGATAAGGGTAGTCGTGCTTGTTTCAAAGCTATTTTGTAACTGTAAAGAGTTACTTTCAAGATAGATTGAATGTTATTTCATCGCATTAGGAGTATTAAATAGTTTTTTTTTAATTTTCAGGTTCCAATGGTGACACAAGAAGTATTGGCAAAGAGAAGAGAAGGCTGGGTCGAAAAATGAATTTATTAATGTTAAGAGTATCACATACTAGAATGTAAGGTGTTACAAAATTGATTCTTAGCAAATAATATTGTTTTAAAAAAAGACATGTATATACAGGATTATTGGTAACTCGATGTATTCCGGGCAGGACGAGGAAGGGGTATGCAAATGCAAGAAATTTAAGTATGTCAATATATGGCCGAATGTTAATAGTTTTTGAGATATTTGGAATTTAGAAATTTTATAAAAAATACCCATTTTTAGGCATTAGTGACAGAATAAAAAAATTGGCTAATTGAATGCCATATTTTTTATTATTTATTGGTAGGTGACCTAATAAAAAAGCTTAATAAGCAATAAAATACCAATAAACAGTTATTATTAGATTAATATGACCAATAGTGTTTTTTATTTTAATAATATTTTATACGTTACTTGCTAAAAAATTCATATAGTTTTAAAAAACACTATGATATTAAACTTACGAATTACTTAAAAAAACATCCTCGTTTCATCAGCTTTCCAAAAATGTATAAAAATCTAAATATTTATTAGAAAAACACATAAAAAAACTAATTTTAACTACTACAGAGTGTCTGGCTACTTCTTACCCTTGGATTGTTTAGTGCCCAATTTGTCGTTAATAACACCCATCCATAAATTGGCAGAAAATCTGCATTGGGAAGCAGTTGTAGCGCATTTTCTGTAGTAGTTAAAATTAGTTTTTAATGTGTTTTTCTAATAAAAATATAGGTTTTTATACCCTTTTCAAAAGCTTATGAAACGAGGATGTTTTTTGAGTAATTTGTACGTCTAATATCTAAGTGTTTTTTTAAACTGTATGAATTTTTAGGCAAGTAATGTAAAAAATATTATTAAAATGAAAAATCCTATCAGTCATAGTAATTAAAATAAAACTTTTTTTGTTGGTATTTTATTGTTTAGTAAGAGTTATTATCAGGTCACCTACCAATAAAAAAATATTTTTGTGGCATTCAATTAGACATTTTTTTTTCTGTCGCTAAAGCCCAAAAATGGGTATTTTTCATAAAATCGCTAAATTCCAAATATCTCAAAAGCTATCAATATTCAGTCATACGTTGTTGTACTTAAACTCTTGGATTAGCGTACCCCTACCCCGTCCTGCTGGGAATACATCGAATTACCAATAACCCTGTATACAAATAGGAAAAATACTCACATTTTATAATTTAAAAAAAAAAAAAAACTACGCAATCTTCACTGAAGAATAAAGTTTTATTTCTAATTTGTTTTTCATTTTTGTTCACTTTTTAAAAACCTTAATGAAAAATTTGCGGTAAAATAATGACTTTCTATTACATACTAAATAAATTATCAGTAATAAATGAAAAAAAACTTTAATTTTTTTTTTTAAATTTACTTTTTCCTTGGATTTTTTTAATGAATGATGGTCTTTTGAAAACTAGGATAAACAGTAATATATCAACATTTTTTTTTAAATTTACTTTTTCCTTGGAATTTTTTAATGAATGATGGTCTTTTGAAAACTAGGATAAACAGTAATATATTAACATTTTTTTTATTAACTTTTTCCTTGGAATTTTTTAATGAATGATGGTCTTTTGAAAACTAGGATAAACAGTAATATATTGAACAAAAATGTTATAGTCAAATTATTTATTCCATTTAAGTTGTAAATATATTCATAGCACATATTCCAATTCTGTGAGCCCTAAATTTTCCCATAAGGGTAATTTGCCCCATAATTGCCCCACAATGTCATCATGGTTTGATTTTGTCATAGGTAGATACTTAGTGCTACTTCCTTACTGTTTGCTGACAGAAATCATGATCATGGGTGTGACTAACCAGCTGATGATGCGGATAGAGTCCAAGTATAATTCTTAATAGTAAAAAAATTAACAGTAACTATGATAGTTGCATTTTTGAACAATAACTTAAATATGAATATTTTTTGTTATAAATATGTATAATAATGAGTTCCCATTAAAAAGACAGGAGCATTATGCAGGTATTCTTAACCTGTTAACCGGGCGGTCCGCTGTCCAATCACGCAACTTGTAACGGGCGCGAATACTGATTCACTCCGTGTCTTAAATTCATGTCGAGTCATGTATGGATGACTAATACCTTTTTTGTTCGATAAATATACGTCCATATATATAATTTAATAAACGTATATTTCAACGACGTATTCATGTCCTTTCCGAACCTGATATTGTTTGCTTTGGACGTATTTATGCGTCCCGCCTGGTTAACAGGTTAATGAAGATCTCATAGAATGAAATAAATAGTAATTAGAAAAATCCAGTTTTTGTTAAAGAAAACGTAGTGCTATTCAATTATCCTTAGTAGGGAAAACAGGATGGAAAGAATCATAGCAAAAAAAGACATGCGGATCAAATGAAAATAAATATTTTCTTTTTTCACAGTCTAATGCTGTGGGTACCTGTTGAGTAATATTATAGGCTTCAAAAATTAATTATTGTTAAGTTTTCAATGTTTTTAATTTTTCTCTAAAAGAAAGGATGGGGAAAATAATTAACCCATTGTATTTTTGTTCTACAATTTAACTTTATTAAAATTTACATATTGGTATCTATTGTTGATTGACTTTGAATTTTGAGAGAACTTCGGATGTATCATTAAGATTCAAATGGTGTAATAACTTCTGTTCAATTCTTTCTGCGGCAGCTGTAGTAAGAACCAGAGTATCGTGTTTCAACATAGAATATACATTCAGTCCATAAACAGGCATCAGATTTACGTGTCTTATTGTATCTGTGGCAATAGTTATGTTCCGGGGCATAATGTCGGTGCTGGAAAAAAAGAATTACTGGTTAAAAATCATGATAAAAAGCTTTATTTTTTTGCTCCTTAGAAATGAGATTATGCTCATTGAAATCTTAACCGTTACTACTTAAACAATATTGTTAATAAAAATGTTTGTTCACCACTGAGTAGACCCTACATAAATATTTTTTATGTTGCTCTGGACAGTTCAGTATCGCACTGAAGTGGCTTTACTGCTGTTAGTATATTGACAATCTTAAATCATAATAAAACTGAATTATAATATATTAACCTATTACGATCCATTTTAGTGTTTATCATCTCAAATTAATGCCTTTTTATAATTCACAATCAATTCATTATATTTAATTTAAAAAAAAATAATTTCATAGATACATATTTTTTTTTTACTTAAGATATTAAGGCTCTTTAGGCATGGCCTGTGTTGAGCCGAAATACTAACATGTAAATACAATTTGTTATTTTTATTATTTGTTTTTTTTTAATTATTAGATTTTACACATTACATACAAAAGACACAATTACAATTTACAGTATAAAGGTTTTACAATAAAATAATTACACCTGGACTTTAATTAATTCACTTTCTACCTTGTCCCTTCCAACGAGAAGCAACCATCGACGGACACTGTTCTCAAAGACATGATCACTACTGGAATTCTTAATGGTTACGGGCAGCAAATTAAACAACTTGGGCGCAAGGAATGAAAAGGTTTTTTTACGCAAAACTTGTTTTAACGGATGGGCCAACATAGTTTATATTTACATAGTTAATTTTATGTTGCTTTACTGTGGTGCAGTGGACTATGAACCAAGAGTGTAGATAATTTATTTATGTTTTATTTGAATTTCACTTATAACATAGTACATGCATTTTTATATATATATATTTAAAACTAATGAAAAAAATCCTACATAGGCATAGCCTGTGCTCGGATATACAGTATAAAAATGTATAATATGATATGAAATTAAACATAAAATATACACAAAAAGTTTTTACTCACTCATCTATAATGAGAACAGACGGTCCCCAATTTCTCGAACTGACAAGTTCTTCGATATAGTTTTTATCATCTGTCGGTATGTCTAGATTATTTACAATGTGCAAGTCGTCTTGGGCTAGTTTAACAGAGAGTGTAGATATTAAGCCGTTTAGTCGGGTGAAGAAAGGCAACATGAAAAAGTGGGTTGTGAAGGCCCTCGGTCCGTGGACTACACCGCCACCCTTCCACAAGGGAGACCTGATAGAGCCGTGTCGGGATACACCCAGACCCTTCTGCGGACGCGGTTTTCTTCCACCACCTCTCACTTCTGCCCGAGTTTTGCACTGGGCGTATCGAACCCAGCGATACTTTTGTTGCCAGGTAACATTTTGGTGGATGATATCAAGCCGCGGCTTGGCCGCGAAGACATCGGGATGTAATTCCAATATCCCGAGCTTAGATTCTTCGACTGTGTCTAAGTTTTCAATCCATACTTGTCGAGGTTTAATATAATTGGATGGAAAATCCCATTTCTTGAGCGTGACTGCTAGCGGCGTTACATTTTTTTCTACATTTGGTAACGCGGCCGTACAGAAACGCCGTATAACATTAGAAGTAAAGCCTAGTTTTTGTCCTAAACTTGCAAACATTTTACTGTATGTTGCGTGATAACAGTTTATATTAATTTTTGCATAATTCAAAACAATGTATTTTTATCACGGAATATAACCTCAAATCGAAACGTCTAGTTCACAACCATAGAATCTATGTATTGTGTGGTGTGGTACACTCCGGCAACCTTATTTGTAGAATAGTAAAAAAATGAACTATATATTTTTCATATATTTGTGTAATAAACCTGTATTTAAAAAAATCCGATAGCAGCGCTCCCATCAATTCCACAGATAAGTTTGCAGCACAGACTAACTAATTTATATAAAGACCGCCAACTGCCTCGATTTTTTATGGCTGGAAGTGATATTCGCCAGCGGCCGGAAGTGACGTAAACGGCTAGAAGTACTAAGCTCCCGGCTGGGCGTGACTTCGCCGCGGCTGAATGTCAAATCCACCCGCCGAAATATTTATCATTCATTTTTCAGGTTAAATGGTATTTATATTGAAATTTGTTGTACTACATATTTTCAAAATTATAATATTAATATTACAAAGAAGATATTTCACTATCTAAATTTATTTATTTCAGTGTAAACAAAAATAGAAAGGTCACGGCTAAAACGCGACATTTATAAAAAGAGTTCAGGCGATTAATAATGGTTACTCAACTCAGCCTTACAATGGTAAATGGCAATGGTAACTTTTTTGAAACTATTATCTCAAACTATGTATAAATATAAGGCTTTTTAACAAAAATAAAAACGATAGAATTTTCAAATTACTATATTAAATTTAAAATTCTAGAAAATACAATATTTTAAAAGGGCGGAAGGAGTGCCCACCACTTTCTGAAGTTATGTTTCTTAACGGGGGTGCCAGCGCCCCTTTGTGGGCGTTTTGGAAGTCTGGCTAGGCGTTTTTAAATTTTTTGCATTTGGGGGGTGCTACAGAAGTTCAAGGGAGCGTTGTGTCAAGTAAGAAAAACTACACTTTCATACGCAAAATTTAACTTTAACTTTGGCATAATACTCAATATTACCAAGTTCTTCATATACGGATTTCTATTTTTCTATCGATAATTGTCTATAACCATAGTTTGTGTATATTTATTTGAAATATTTGAACAACTTGTTAGTATCTCGTATTTTTCGTTCCCGTTTTGGTGTTTTTGTTAGTGTATTAGTGTGTCTCGTCATTTCTGGTCGTTTTTTGAACAATCTGACGTTTACGAGTCGACCCCCCCTGGTTTGCAGAAACGTAGATTGTCATCCGCAATAATAAAAAAAGATCCCGTAGACAACAATGCATAAGAGCCCATAGACATCGTACAATGTAAATAAGTAGGTGCTAATAAATATCGTATTTTTTTTTCTTCTTCAACAATTACCTAGCAACTACTTTGCATACTAGACATGACTTATGAAAAACTGCATAATTTTTATTCTCTATTTCGGCGTGTGAGCGGGTCAACATTGTACTGTTAAAATTTGCTAAAATTTAAAAAACATTTGCTATTTCGTTAAAAACACAAGTTTATACAATTATGATAAGTCTAAGTTAGCAGTAAAGTTATTTATAGGTATTCCTACAAATATTTTCCAATTCCAAATTTGGAGTGAAAAATTACCTTCTTTTCGTATAATTTATGATCAAAACACTCTACGCAGTATTTAGATGAGGATATGAGTTTAATTAAAAAAAACGCGATTTAATCGAGTGAAAAAAAATTCTATCTTTTGAATACTTTATTTCTTCCTGTTGGTGACTCTGAATTAAATGATGAAACACATGCCGTAGCTGGTAAAGTTGATGTCTAACTGTTTTATGGAATATGGTCCAGCAATTGGCCATCTATCCATTTAAAAAAAAAATATTAAATCTAAGGTGGGGAAGAATGAGCAACTTTGGAATTGTTGTTTTGGTGACATTCAAGATGTAGTTATTCCAAAAACAACGTAAGTCGATCCCAGGCGCGTTCCCGGTGAAGCGTTGATGAGACAAAAAAGATGGATACTGTTAATGACTATTATTTATTTAATCCCCTTAAAATTTCTCAATAGTCTATTCCGAATGATAACCAAACCTTTCCGTTTTCTTGGTTTTAAATTTTGTGAAGGTCAATCACGTTTTTGTGTTGTTATTCGAAACAATGTGAATATAACTACTAATTACGTAACAAAACATGTATTACTTTTCAAAATTCGTGATTGTAGGTGTCTCCGCTAGGAATCGATTCCAATATATCATAAATGAATCTCAAACATGAGGCAGATGAGTAAAATATGTAATTACCACTATATTTTTTCATGGTTTGTGTGTTGCATTCAATAGCATCTCACAGAAAATCCCAAAAATCACAATTAATACACTTTACGGTAATGTAAATATAACTACTAGATCCATACAACATCAAATAAAACTCAATATATCCCTCTTTTAATCAAAAAAACTTTGATTATTATGCAATAATAGCATTCTTGAAGCGCTACTTGTTCGCGAAAGTAGTGGTCACATAGCTAAATGCTACATGCTCCATGCATACGTACAGGTAATTTATTATTTGAAATAATAGGCCTTATAAATCAACGTATAAAGAAAAAAGAAGCTCAATTAACATTTGAATGCGTAATGCTTGAATGATACCATTGAAAATCAATTCCAAAATTAATTACCATTTGCTAACGTTTTTCAAAATCAAGACCACACTTCGTAAGGAAGATAATAAGACTGTCCGTAGTTTCAATACGACTGGTCTGATCGTGCGATGATATTCTCAGGAGACATAGCTTAGTTAGAATGACTAATAATACTGATTTGTATATCACTGTAGGTGTCGTTTTTGTTATTTTTTTAAATGAATAAGATGAGAAATGAAATATATATTATTCAAAACACCTATGACGATTTTTCGAATTTAGTACAATGATTATCATTTGGTGTTGCGATTAAATAATGAAGTACCATATTTGTTTTTATTTATTTGTTTACCTGTATGTGTCATATCTAAATTTCACCCATATATTTTTTTCTTTAGGAGTTGATACGAGTATAAATGTAGTATAAATCTCGTAGTATAAATGATGAGTACCTTATGATGTTTTAATTACTTATTTTCACTTTTTCGTATTTTGCATCTAAATTAATTCGTTTAGTTGATGTTTTGAAAAGATACGATTTATTTTCATTCTTTCGATAGTGATGACAGTTTAACATTAAACAAATATGACGTCATATACATAAGAGTGCGACTATCAGTTCGATAAAGAGCAGACCACGTATAATTTGAGACTGGGTCTGGCTAGAAGAAAATAGCATGGATGAGTGGGCAGTTCACGATGAAATTATTATAAAGAGCGAAAGAGAGGCCTAAAGGAGCTGAATAGGAGGTCGATACAGAATGAGAGCAATAAATTCTATATCGGAAGGGATTGGACTCGATACATTGATATATTGTTAAAAGAACATAAGCGTACTTATCCTGATATATTAATGGGGTATTATTTATGTTCGTATTATAAAATATAAGTGCAGGTGTAAATAATGTAAAGTAATTTTAATACGTGCACCAGTATGCAGTCTCGAGTGCCATAAAATGTATCGGTAGTGAATATGACTGCAAAACTGATCTCATGGTTTTAATTCCTAGAGATTGCGAATTTAAAATATTTTAATGCGAGTACGAGATATTTTCAATTGTAATTATATACAATAATTTATGTATCTTAATTAGTTATAATGTGAATGTAGTTGAAAATAGGAGCGGAAGATGACCAAGGAAAACTTGAAATAATCAAGTATTTCAAATACATGAATGTGGTCAGGTCAGGAGTCGGAATAAGTTCTCCTCATAGTCGGTCTATGAGGAGGTAAGTGAATGTGGAAGAGGTGAAGATTGTTTGAAAAGACAGGGTGGTCTGGCGTTTTATTCCCTCTGCCTACCCCCGCGGGAAAGGAGAGTGTTATTTTTTTTTCTCCACATTTTTAATGTTCTATCTACCCTCTGATTGCAAACAGCTATCAAACTTTTTGACCAAAACCGCTAGTTTTGGTTGGTTGGAAAATATTGCTTTGAAGCAATAAGTCCGCCCATTTACTTATTTTTTCTGTACATGAAGTTCAAATAAATAAATAATTAAACAAATTATTTGCATTGTATAATACCAAAATGTTTTTTTTATTCACAAATTCATTTATTAGAATAGGGTGTGGATACAAAATATTTACTCTACCTACGTAGATTTCATTATTAAACTCTATTTATGGTATATTTACACTGTGGAACTATGTCATTCGTGTATGTAGTGGATATTTTTAAAATTTGAATTTCATTTCCCGCGCAGATTTCCTGAATCGCCTGGGAAAGCGGATATTGCGGCGCCCCTGCGCAGGCGGCCTGCGCATACGATAATGTCTCATTGTTAATTGTTGGAGCGCGCCGCTATCGGTCGGATCTCTTTGAATATTCAAACGTTCCGCGGCTTATCACCGCTCGCGGGCCACTTTTTGTTTCCTCCCCACGATTCCCCGAGCCTTTTGCAAATCCTCCCGTGTAAACAATCCAAGGAGACCAACCAGCAACTGGGCACCTAGTAATAATACCCCAGTCCTTCTTCGTCACTCTTTAACCAACAAATAACTCGCTTCGTTCCTTTTTACACTGGCTCGAGAGCGACGCGTGATTTACACGGCTGTAATGTGCTCAAATATCGGCACGATTTAGTGTATCGACATTTTCCATAATTGGACTTTCGCGGTAAATACTGTAATTCATTATACGTGTGCAATGGAAAGTCATGTTTTTTAGTTGCGTAAATTATTTACATTCATTCATATATCTATTTTGTTTAATCATTGACTGATCTAGTAATGCTCCCGTATTGTGTTTTGTATATTAAAAGCATTGTAAATAAAGTAAACGATAAAAAAAAACGAATAAGGAGAGTGTTATGAATTAACTTCGGGTTTCCAATCCCCCTCCCACTACCCTCCTAAATATGTCTAAGACCATATAAGTCGTATCAAAATAAAATAAATATAGTCTTGTAGATAACTTGGTGATATATTTTTTTTCGACCGTTTTGTTTGAACTAAAACAGTTTTTGAGGAAAATCACAGAAAATAACATATTTACGGGATGGTGAGGGTAAAAGGTTAGCCGACCTCTGGTGTAAACTATAGACTGATGGCAGTTTACAAAAGAACACGTTTTTAACTGGATAAGAATAGGAAACAGGGGATTAAGACCGACTTGACTTATTTTTTAATGGAGTTTTCATTACTAGGTCAAAAATTACCTGGATTTGTGAATACGGACAACAATATTTGGTTGTACAGTATTTAAAATCTAGGTGCTATTGTAATGTTCACTAATGATTTATAAATAATTCAATTTTACGTATTCTGTACATATATCAGTGACGATTTATTTGTAGAACTCTGTTTTAATTTATATACTATATATTACACAGATTTTTTTTAGATTCTATTGAATTTTATTTAATTATTAAAAACATATAAACATAAAATTTATATAAATGTTAAAAATGTTTTCGCCTTGTTATGGCATTTTCAAACTTTGTACTGTCACAATACTGGAACATAATACGATTTAGTAGACTCTTAAAATCTGTTTTTAGATTTTAATATTTAATATACAAATAAATATATAAATTTTTAGATACATAAATATCTTCATATAAAAATGAGAAAAGTTAGTGTTATTATCGGCCTTTCTTCTGGAATGTTCTTATTCACGACCCGGACTTAGGACTGGTCGCTATGCCTAAAAAAGGGTATTTATTAGAACAACTTCAGGTCTAGTTTCAACGGAGTAAATATTTTTACCAGTTTTTTCAAAATACATAGTTGCTTTGGTAGAGAAAACTCACTAACTTTTTTCTCTAGGCGGTAAAGTTGGTTTAAAATTTGGACGTCCATACACACCGACTTTAGATGAAAAAATGTGAATAAAATTTATATTTAATATAAAATTTTATGTATTGTACAATTTATATTATAATATTACGGAATAGCTGCACTTTGTCAACGATATTCTTGATTATATGATATTTTTACTTAAGGTAGGTTAAAAAATATATATATATTTATTTAAGAATTAAGTATGGGTGTTATAAGTTGAAACATAGAAGTTTAAAAAAATCATTAAAAAATATCAAATCTCACTACTCTCTATAAAATTAGTTATTTTTTTAAAACTGGGCTAAAATTCTACATGTTTATTGGAAATCAGTAAATTACGGAATTCAGGTTATAAAATTATAAATAATTAAATAAATCAATAATTTTCAGATATTCTGATAACAGTTGTGAATTAAGACAAATGAGATGAATTTAAAAAAAGTATAAGTAAAAAAATATCTTCTTCCTCTTTTGCGTCGTGTAGGCCATGTGGCCTGTTTTTAAGAGTCATTAGCCTCCTGTGATGTCGATTCCCAGCTGTCATTCCATCTCTTTGGTGGTCTGCCCGGGAGTCATCTACCGTGGGGGTAGCCGTGCAATACGGGAGTCTGGATAGTTCCATTCTCTTCACATGCGCATACCATTGTCTTCTTCGTTGCCTTCCTCACCTAACGACATATTCGATCTCGCATATTACTAATCGCAGAAATAATGATTTTTTTGGAATATAGTAGTATCTGCGCAAAAATATTTTATGGGCCTTGATATTAGAATATCCTGTGTGATAAAAACATCCTGAATCACGAAACACTAATATCATTTTTCCCAGAATACTGAAAACTTTTCAGGGTGTGGCATGTGGTGGTGTGCACAGAGATTTAATTAGTGAAGGCAGTAGAGGTAAGTAGTAAGGTAAGCTGGTACTACTTAGTAAGGTAGGGTAGGTACTGGTTGCGTTTTTATGTCACGCGGGTAAGTTAGGATAGACACTGCTTTTCTGCCTAAATGGAATGCACATCCCTGACGGCAAGCATATTTTCCAGAGCAACCTGTCGATTTAAATTGTCAGTCTCAAACAACAGCATCCGTCTCCGTAACGTACAATGATTGTCTTGATTGTAGCGCTTTACAGGTCGCCATAATAATTACCTAGCGCCGGCCCTGCTCCTCCCAAAGACTCGCATCTCGATTCTTGGACGGTGCGTTTGTCAAGCGCGTGTCGCGAGGGCCGGTCGCATTGTCGCGGCCCCTTTGTGCGTCACCCAATCAATAAGATATCGGACCATCGGATAAACGATCGCCAATTTACTCCGGGCTGCTGGCGGGAGATGTAGGAAGATCAAGGATATCTCGTCTCGAGTTATGCCGCCGGCCGATGAAGAGGATCGTGCGCCTGCGCAGGTGAAAAGAGTGCTTAATTATTATCCGGGAGCGCTACCAGCGTACCTACCCTCTAAACCACAGACAAACTAATTGCTTAACCTCATTTCCAAATCCATTCAGTATCTCTTCAAACAATCGATTTATCTTAAAGCAATAAGTCCTTGGAACATAATATACTATGTAGAGAGACGATTATTAAAATAGTATTTTTCATTTAAAATTATCATTAATTTAAAACATGAAGCTGGAAGGGTACCAAAATTAATTACTTTTACCTAAAATCTCCTAATTTTTATAGAAACTGTAAGATAAATTATAATATGAAACAAGAAGGTTAGCAAAATAAATTATTAGATTAAAAAATATCCAAATTCTTGCAGAAAAAGAAAATGAATATTAATATTTACAATGTTTATAAAAATATAATTTCTTATTTGTTTAAATCTTAATATCAAAAAGCTTACTTGTAGCTTCGAATTTGACGATATTTTACGATCAAAAATGTAGATATAGTTAAATATAGTCAAATAAAAAACATACTAGTTTTTTATTAATTTTGTCAACTATCTTTTGTAACAGAGATCTTTTAAAACAAATATTTTTATAAAAGTGTTGCGTTTATCGTCGACCTCGAAGAATATAATAATAATATCATTTTTTGACATCTCATCAAAGATGAAGAAGAATATGGAAGTCCGGGCATTTACGGGGCTGACGACCGTCATAGGCTGGTTTAAGTGATCACTTTACACACGTGTAACATTCACCAATTCTACCCATTATTGACAACCACACTACTCAAATTCTTGGAAGTTCTATATATAAGAACCAATTTAGAAACCTTGTTCTTGAATCACTAGAACTTCACTAGAGACATCTATTGGTGAGATGTAAAGAAGCTTTTTACTAAGCAGAAACTCTTATAGTTAATATAGCAGGTTTCTAAATTGGTTCTTATTTATAGAACTTCCAAGAATTTGAGTAGTGTGGTTGTCAATAATGGGTAGAAGTGATCACTTAAACCAGCCTATGACGGTCGTCAGCCCCGTGAATGCCCAGACTTCCATATTCTTCTTCATCTTTGATGAGATGTCAAAAAATGATATGAAAATAACTCCTGTAATTGGAGATAATCCAGATTTTGTGAACAAGTATTTGGACACACTCAAAATGTTGTATAATAATAATATATTAAAATTAACATACACACAATGATATCATAAGCAAAAGTTAAATGTCTGTATCGAAATGAGATATGTATGAATATGTGCTAAGTACGTTAAAATAATAAATCAATGATTCAACAGAAATAGTTTGCCCTATCTGTCAGAAAGCTAATGTTCTTTTAACTCTCATTCTTAAGACGCATGCTCACTTTCGTAATAAACAGTTGATCCAAACGAATGATAAAATTCATTGTGCTATTCAAAGAAACAGCGTATCGGCTTGATAAGGGGTAAAGCATTCTATGTAATGCGTAAATTCAAATTTAATACATTGTCTCGACGGTTAATCCATTTAACCAGACATCACAGCGAAGGCGCTGCCTAAAATGGTATTAACTTTAACTAAAAACTAAATCGCATCTGTGTTCACGGAATAATAATAAATTTCACCTCCTTTGTTTTAGAGCAAAAGAGAAATGTGGGAACCTACGCTGGCAGGGAGCATATATTCTGAAAAGAACCTCAGGTCTCGAGACTTCATTCATGAATAATTAATTAACCTAATGATTTCACTTTCATTTTTATTGAAGCTTTGTTTTGTAAAATTATGTGATCGCATTCACCATAGAAATATAAATTAAACGATTTACAAGACGTTTAAACGCGAATGCAGTATGGCATTGTTGGATGGAGGAGAACGTACAACAACGTCTTAAACCCTATCAAAACAGTAAAGAGAATTCATTAAAGTCATTTTAAAAAGAAAAAAATCCTATGCAACTAATGTATTACCTTCAATATTCCAACTCCCAAAAGTAGAATTTTTCAACATCAATTTCCAACTATTTAAGGGTAAAAATACTCAAATCTAAAGAAAAGTCTATCTTCGAGATACCAACATGACATTACATTACCAAAATGGAATACCAAACAATTCCAACAGAAACATTTGGGAACCAAGTACGTACGTTAATAAATTTCCTACAGATATAAAAAAAATTGAAGACATTGGAATTCTAAAAAATAAATGAAACGAATGATATATCATGTTAATCTAAGAAAGAAATAAAAAATAAAATAAATAAATAAAAATCAAATATATTTCCAAAAAATATAAACAATAAATAATACGTGTAAATCCCGCTGCAAGTGCAAGAGCTTGGTTATTAAATTTAGAAGTAGAAATGTCAAGAAAATGAATTGCAAAACAAAATTCTTGTAACTATGTAAAATAATAAAAAAGAGAATATCAAACCTTTTTTTTGAGATTCACGCTTAAATCATTTTATTATTTTTCTAATTTAGCTAATAAGGTTTTCTAAGATGGTTATTTGTATCGTTTTATCTATTATACGGGTATTATTGTGCTATGAATCTGTCATCAAATAAGTAACATTAACATTAATGAATATAAAACATAACCCTTAAAATACTAAACTATCGTAAAAATTACGACGGCAAAATGACTGGTCCTGGAAAAAACCATGTTCGCATCGTTCCCGCGTCCTTTGCTTCACAGTATCGTCCTAGTGTGCATTTTTTTCATTATTATGAGATCTCTTAAACTCAAAAATTACTATTACTTCAAAAATAATAAATGTATTTGATCATTTTATTTATTCCCGTTTTATTTCTGTCGATTTTTTACGAATGTTTAGTAATAACGTTACTTGTAGCTTGTAGGATAGTTAAGTCATCAAGGATTAGTTTAGGACAAGTTTGTCTAATAGGTAGGTAGATATAAAAAGACAACATTTAGTTTAAATGTAAATTGTAAACCACTCTTGAGGTGAATTTTCACGAAAACGGCGCTATATAAATTGGTCATATTTGTATTTAATATTATAATATTGACAGGAATTTTAAAGTGCACTGAAAAATTAGACAGAAAACCTGAATTATTTATGTAAAAATCCTACCAAATTCATCAGTTTTTATTTAAATATAAAATATGTGGTGGAGTAAACAAAACGGACAAAAATATACTTCGTGATGAAATCATTTAAAAATGATTCAAAAAACTATTTGAATCCATTAGCCTAAATTAGTGAGTAGGGATAACTTCTGTATCGATGTTTGATACAGGATGTTATTTCAAAAATGTACTGTTGTTATATGGTATATTGACTTTATTTTATGACACTTGAGCCCAATTTACGAATGAATGTACGTCTAAAATGATTCATTTAAATTTAATGTAAAAGTGGTTACAATTTGATTTTTTACAATTTCATCAATTATTTTTGCAATAAAATAATAAGAAAATAAATAAAAAATCACCATTATTGTACGTTATTTCATCAGAGGCAATTTATGTATGAGTTTGATTAATACAAATTATGTATACTTAGAAACCTTTTTTTTTTTAAAAAGAGAAATATCTGTGTTTTTATTATGTATTTATTTATCATTATTAGAAATATGTATCAAATTGTGGTACAGTGGGTTCAAACCGAGAAACTCTGACTTAAGAGTCCGCGACACTAACCACAGGACCACAACCCGACATAAAATATATATGACAAAATGAGATTTTTTGCGTCGTTAAATAATAAAAAATGCATACAGACGTTACTTTAAAGGATGTTTAATTTCATTGATGATTCGGTAGTCACTTTGTGGTAATATCTATCCAGTTTTATTTCTTTTCATCTAGTTTTACTTGATTAATACCACTGTTTCTATAAATATAATATATTGTGACACGTGTTTCGATGGATTTCGCATCATTTTCATACACCGTAATTCATAATAGATTTGAAGAAATAGTGAATTTTACCAAGTAAAACTAAAAACTAAAATTTTAAATAGTATTTCATTTATCAAATATATGTTTGATTATCCTAGATCCAAGAATCTCGAATGAAGGATTGATTACCTTGACTTCATTTTATTAACAATCATACTTGGTTTTCTTTATTCCTCTTTTTTCAGAGGCCGTATACGGTATTTGAAAATGATGCGGATTGCATCGAAACACGTATCACAATAGATGTTTTATTTGATAACTAGTTCCGAAAATATTTTTTCTACAAATCCTTATTCATTTGGGTTACTAAATAGACAATACACGAAAGACCTAATATAGAAATAAATGAGATTTGATCCAAATTTCGGAACCCGATTTTTGAACACCATCGATTCGGAGTGGATTGTTAGTCGAACAGTAGTCATTATTGACGTTCAGTTCCCACTAGATGCCGCCCTTTCTGAAGGTTTCTGTGTAGACACGACCCCACAGTACCGGAATCGATCGAACAATGGCATTATCGATATATAATTAGCCCGACCAGACTATGCAAAACTGGCCCAAGGGTTTTATACGTCTGTTTTATTATCGACTGCTCCTAATGCCACACTGCAGAATGCTAAGCGATTCAAAATACATATTACGATATCCGAATTCATTTGGTTTTCTGATTTAAACGCAGGTTTAGAGTCCACCCATAGATATCGCGTCTAGCATTCGTAGAATGAATCGAGTTACGATATCTTCACAACGTATTATTTTATCGACTAGAAGATTTGAGGAAGATATTTTACATTAGATTTTCCCTTATGCCCCGGAGCCTGATACATATTATGTTTTAAACACATATTTAAATCATTTGCGCATATTTTTTGCTAGTTTGATATTATACACCTATCAACTATTTGATTACGATTGAGATCAGAATGGGCATAAAGTTCCATTTCAAAATGTATTTATAATATATATATATATATATATATATATATATATATATATATATATATATATATATATATATATATATATATATATATATATATATATATATATATATATATATATATATATATATATATATATATATAATATATATATATATATATATGTATATATATATATATATATGTATATATATATATATATATATATATATATAAATATATATATAAAAACATATATATATATATATATATATATATATATATATATATATATATATATATATATATATAAATATTTATATACATATATATATATATATATATATATATATATATATATATATATATATATATATATATAAATATATATATAAATATATATATATATATATATATATATATTTATATATATATAAATATATATATATATATATATATATATATATATATATATATATATATATATATATATATATATATATATATATAATATATATATATATATATATATATATATATATATATATATATATATATATATATATATATATATATATATATATATATATATATATATATAAATATATATACATATATATATATATATATATATATATATATATATATATATATATATAAATATATATATATATATATATATATATATATATATATATATATATATATATATATATATATATACGTATATATATATATATATATATATATATATATATATATATATATATATGTATATATATATATATATATATATATATATATATATATATATATATATATATATATATATATATATTTATACATAATATATATATTATATATATTATCACTTAAAAAAATATTTATCAGTACAGCTGCAATATTTTCTCAAGTAAGCACAAGTACAAAATAGCCATATCCTTACATAACCTTGTACGAGTATCTATGTTAGTGTTTGTAACCCCTTGTGCCTTAGTTATTGCTTTTATCAGTTTTTCCTTCCTTCTTTTCCTTCTCCATTTCCTTTATATAGCAGTCATATCCTTCATAGCTCATTCTCTTACCTCATCTGTATTCCATCAAATATATTTCACTCTTATCACACAACAGAAACCTTTATGTAGTTGAACATCAAGTTACGCCAAACACGAGGTCGATCCAAGACCAAAGACCACTGGAAAGGATACTCATCACCTTAAAATGATTTATGGAAATTAAACCTGCAAATATGTGTTTTGCATACCTGGTCAAGCAGAGAGTTACTGGTAAAAGTTGTGCACTGAATATAATACGCATTATATTCAGGCATAAACAGAAGTAAGTAGTTATAACGATTGTAGCTTAAGGCAGAAAAGGGTCTTGCATCGTTTTACATCTCAGTCATGCTCATCTACCTCAGCTAAGAGGAATATTAAACTTTTGTTTTATTAAAAAATATATTGAAATGAGTACCGTCTTTTTATTAAAACTTAAACAGGGCCTACGTAGTGAAGTAGTAAGCCTGTCAGACTACCAAACGCACAATTATACTTAAATTTTTAATAATAAAATTCCGGTTTTATTTTCATACGATTTAGCAATGTAGAGCGCAGAAAAAAATGTATTATTACTTTTTATTTAAAAAAAATGATGATGCGATTTCGTTCGAACCCTTATCCGCACCTCAATTGTGCATAGGGCACTGCATCATATAAACGCAGTGTTATCTTGATCGTTAACACACGAAGGAAAGGTGATCAGCCCTCCGCTTCGGGTACCAGTCCAGGGTAATGTAAAATAAATATTAAAACGAAAAACTCACTTATATTTATTTGACCCCCTCTGGGAATCGAACCCGGGACCTCCAGAACGGTAGCCGAGCGTGCTGACCATTACACTACGAAGGCGGAAATGCGATTTAATTATATTTTTGTAAGATTATTTTACAAATCAAATTTAATTTTAAAAACCCTAAAGTGAATTATATTTGAAAGCAATTTAAAATAAAAAAAATATAAATGCATGTTTAGATATGTAATATTTCGATGCATTTTTTTTCAGTCACTGGATTTTAACCCCACGGATGATGTGTAAAGATAAATATTGTACACATGCCTAAATAGAGGTGTCTAAATAGAGAAGAAGCATGTATTGTTTTTTTTAATTAATGTTAAAAAACAATCTTATTTAATGAAAATTCCATAGAAGATCCATAGGATGAAAATTCCAGTGTCTGATGGAATGAATAAAATAAAAAAGTGAAACTGTTCAAATTAGAAGTATCTAAAATTGAGATGTTATTTTACGCTCTCTGTCCTTAAAAGCCTTATGTAAATTGATTTGGAATGAATCTCACCTATGTTTAATTGGAGAAACCTATATTATTCACAAATTTTCAATTCAATGGCATTTCTCAACCATCTCTAAAAATTTAATGTTTTTCAAAATTCCTCATAACCTTTAGTAACTGTTTTATTTTCTAAACCATTTATTTATTTCGAAGAAAAACTAATAATTTCAATACAAAAAATGTGTTTTAAGCAAAAAAAATGGTCGTATTTTGGATCTTAAGATCTTAATGCAGACGATTCCCTTCCATAAAAAACACTTAAATCTCTGTTGATTTATCTATAGTATATATATATGTATGATTATTATCAGTATCTTGATAGCAATCTCTCGAGGTTGAGTTCTGAATAAGAATGAAAAGTTTTGAAAATATAAAATAAATTGTCAAATCTTTGCATTTTATTGTTACAAAATAAAAATTGATGGAATGAAACCCGTTAGCTTGCTTACAAGGTATCTTACGCTCAATTTAGGGCATTCAAAAAATGGTAATCTCGAGAGAATGATCACCGGAACCCTTTGTTTTTCAGTTGGGGCATTGTTTCGTTAAATAATATATTCTAGGCGGTCCAGGGACATATATGGAGAGGCCTCCTAGCTTCTAGTCATGACCCAACCGTCAAAAAACAAGCGACCCGCCTATTATCGATATTACACAGCCGAGGCGGCCGCCATCCTTTGGAAACATCACGAGAATTTGAAATTTAAATTCAGAGCAACCGCGACTGTATAAAGATCAAAAATACGGAACCACAGAAATAAAGGCAAAGAGCACTGGGGCGGCGTGGAGTAAAAAAGAACAATTTTTTAACACAAAAACACAAATTCACTCTTTGATTTACCATTACCATTTCGACTCGTGGGTTAATTTTCTTTGATGTTTTTCCAGGGTGTGTCTCGGTGTGGATCGCGATAAATGCCCGCCGTTTAGTTTAAGATTGGAACACTGGAACATAGTCCCGAGGCGTATAAAAAAGCGAGTGGAGGAGGGCAAGTGCAGTAGCTTGGCGCTTGTCGTCTGGCGAACACCCCCGGGGTTGGTCCGGCCGGCACGCCATCGAGGAGTATGCGAATACCACCGCTAAATCCTCTCATTTACCACCAATCAAATGCTCGCGATGAATATGCAAAGAAGAGCATATCAGATATTCATGGACATTAGTTTAGTATGATTCTAGGATAACACATAGGTAATAATTTCTGTAGAATTTTTAAGTTTTTGCAATCTTATGCTAATTAGAACCAATTCCTTAAAAAAATTAAATTTTAAAATAACATATGATTAGAGATTTAAGATGGTGTGTTGAGATGGCTTGGATATGTGGAACGAATGAGTGAGGAAAGAAAGGTAAAAAGTATGAGTCGACTGTCGTTAGATATTGGAGCAGAGTAAGACCAATGAAAACTTAGCATGATCAAGTATTACAAATACTTGAAAGTGGTCAAGTTCGCAGTCGGAGTAAATATGAGAAGATGCATTAATATAAAAAAACGATTGTTTGCAAAATACAGATTGGTGTGGCGTTCTATTCTCTCTGCAGATACAAAAAGTAACCCTGCGTAGAAGTGGCGTGATGGTGTTAGTAAGTTCATTAGGGTTATCAGGTATCTTATAACTTGACAACTGTAATTTTTTTCTTGGATTGCTAAGTCAAACGTTCGATTCTTATTCGATTTATATGTTTCAATACATTAACAAAAATATGATATCCTTTTCTGTGTGTGTATAAAGGTGAGGACGAAAAGGAAAAATAGGAAAATACAATATTTTTTTTAACAATCCTTGTTGGATTATTTCATTATTAAAATTTTAAAATTTTATTAATACAGACAGACATGCTTGAGTTATTTTAAATGTTCATGATCGCTCTTTATAGTAACCAATGGATAATACAAGCTTACAATATATCATCAAATGATTTTCTATGATCAAATACAGTTTTATTTTTAATCCATCGCCTTAATCATACTTGCTGATTGACATAAAGAGAGTATACAAATATGTATGATGCTTAGTAAAAAAATAAAGTTAACATGATAAATATTAATCATATCGCTTACTCCTTTCAAGAACGTCATAAATAAAAAAACTTGATTTTTCAGGATAACGTTTTTAAAGTTTAAAAATATAATACAATGGATTAAAAATAAATATCAAGCCGCTTATTGAACTTTCAACTGTGCAACAGATCTTTTTAGGTAAAACCTAAAGGTTTTTTCTCAATTTGAAAAATATTTATTATATTTAAACAATAATTAAATAATACTTTTCATTCAAAATGCAAAAGAACACTTTCTGCCCTGTAGCGGGTAAATATTAAGTTAAAAATATGCCTTTTTGCTAGGATATAGTACATTTTCTAGGCATCCCGAAAACATGCACAGCTAAAAATTGACGACTTTTGATTTATGACCTTGTTGAAAGGAGTGAGCGATATAACGACTGACACAATTTAAGAATACTTGTTTTCATGTAAACTACCATAAAATATTTTTTTCACATCTCAATAAAGATGAAGAAGAAAATGGAAGTCTGATTTACAGGATTCAAAACCTGTTATAGGCTGGTTAAGTGATCACTTTACACACGTTCAAAATTCACCATTCCACCCATTAGCCTATGACAGGTCGTAAGCCCTGTAAATATCCATATCTTCTTATTCTCCTTCATCTATGTTACATATCCACCCCTGAAGATGACAAGGTTCTTGTCGAAACCCGTTGGAGAAAAATACCAAAAATAAATGTGGTTAAAAACAAAGTTTTTTTTATAGTTTTGTTTTGTCATGTTTTTTCAAAGGTATAAACTGATAATGCAAATTGGATGTGTAATATTATTTGTCCGCCTCCGTAGTGTGATGGTCAGCACGCTCGGCTGCCGTTCTGGAGGTCTCGGGTTCGGTCCCCAGGGGGGGTCAAATAAATATTTAGTGTTTTTTTCACTCCAATATTTATTCAATACTACCCTGAACTGGTACCTGAAGCGAAGAGCTGATCATCTTTCCTTCATGTGTTAACGATCAAGATAACACTACGTTTATATGATGCAGTGCCCTATGCACCATTGGGGTGCTGATAAGGGTTTAAAAAAATATATCACTGGTATTATTGCTGATTGGGTATGGTATTAAATGCATATAAATGTCGACGGTTGCTTCATATTGGAAGGGACAAGGTAGAAAGAGATTTAATTAAAGTCCAGGTGTAATTATTTTATTGTAAAACCTTTAAACTGTAAATCATTATTGTATCTCTTGTATGTAATGTAAATAATCTAATAAAAAAACTTGTATTAACATGTAGGTATTTCGGCTCAACACAGGCCATGCCTTAAGAGCCGTAATACATATAGTAAAAAAATGTATGTATCTATGAAATAAATAAATAATAAAAAATAATTTAAAAAATATTGATCATGAAAAAAAGGCATTAATTTGAGATGATAAACACTAAAATGGATCTTAATGAGTTAATATATTATAAATCAGTTAAATTTTGGTTTGAGATTGTCAATATACTAACAGCAGTAAAGATTCAGTGCGATACATATTGTAAATGTATCTATGAAATAAATATGTATCTATGAATGTATATTTGTCCGCTTCCGTAGCGTAATGCTCAGTTACCGTACTGGAGGTCCCGGGTTCGATTCCCAGGGGGGTCAAATAAATATAAGTGATTTTTTCACTCTTATATTTATTCAATATTACCTTGGACTGGTGGGCTGATCACCTTTCCTTCATGTGTTAACGATCGAGATACCACTGCGTTTATGTGATGCAGTACCCTATGCACCATTGGGGTGCGGATAAGGGTTTGAATGAAATGAATGTATATATGTATCAATGAAATTAAATATATGAATAAACAAATAAATAAATAAATACTGGATTTGGAATAAAACTGGTATTATAGCAGATCGGATATAGAATATTACCGGCGTAATTAAACTGATAATTCAGAATGGATAACGTACAACCATAGCCGGTAACAGAAAACCAGTGGCAGTTGTGGATGTTGACGGTAGTGGAGCAGCTTGCGGCGGGTGGAGGGCAGGTCGTGAGGCGGTGAGGCTGCGGTGACTGACAGCGGAGAATCCCGGCTCGATGCCTATCTCCGCTTCTGTATCGAGTTACAGTGAAATAACACGAGTAACGTATATCGCGTCGAGGACATTACCATTTTATTATGTGCCCGCCAACGTTTACCATTCGCCGACGGACGAGATAAAGACTCTCCTAAGACATTCCGAATGCGGCTTATCGAGACATCCGCCTCTTGCCCGTGGATCTTATGAGCCTCGCGATAATTAGTGAAGGTCTACTTGTTGATTTAGCTAACAATATCTGCTACATCTTTCAGGACACATGCGAATCTATCTATGTATCACTTTTTATCCTTCAAAGTTGTACACAACATTTATTCCGGAGCTTTTCTGGTAGTATCCTTATTCACAACTTATATTTAGTTACAGTATTTATTGTTTAAGTAGGATAAAAGTGGACTGAAAGTGGAGTGCCCAGTCGAAATGCGATCTCTCAGAAGAATGTGCGACAAAACGATGTATGATGATGTGTGATGGTTACTTAGTTAGTTATTTATTGATTCGGCATTAACTTCATGGAATGACATGTTGATTATTGAAAGTAAAATTATACGATTATATTATACCACTTTACGAGTTTAATTTCATTACACACGACTACTTTCGGAAACTTCACATGTTTTCATCTACAGGTGAAAATTAAAGTATATATTTAGTTTTTACATTCTCCAGGCGTCTTGGCGTAGTAAGGTTGACGCTCGACTGCGAAACTTGCGTCGCGGGTTCGATTCTTTTAATTGCAAAATTAATTCATGAAAGATTTATTTTCGATTGGTATGGGTGTTTATAATGTATTTTTCGCATTTATTTTCCCTATCCTTACTATCCTACCTGCAGACAAGAATCTAAAATTAAAGCTTTAGGATTCCTTTAAAAAAAAAAAAAAAAAAAAATATATATATATATATATATATATATATATATATATATATATATATATATATATATATATATATATATATATATATATATATATATATATATATATATATATATATATATATATATATATGTATATATATATGTGTATATGTATATGTATATATATATATATATATATATATATATATATATATATATATATATATATATATATATATATATATATATATATATATATATATATATATATATATATATATATTTACATATATTTTTTTTCTTCGTTTATTCATTATTCGAAAAAAATTAGGTTATTATTTTTTTTAAAAATGTTTTTTTGTTTGTTTTTGGTTGAACGATTCTTCACAGTTAGAGAGCTAATGATATTTAATACGTTGTCATTTAGACTTGATAGAAATGGTAATAAAGAAGATGAATTAACATAGAGTTGCATGTTTCATCTGACCACATTGTTCGACCTTACATCCCACAACTAACACCTGTATACTTCAGATTGATGCGAGATGATATGCATTTTATATTAAAATATATCATCTGACGGTTGGCACGATGTTTTGTAGACGTCTTGTCGATGTGCTACCGGTTCATAGAGTTCGATTATCGACTTCTGGATCAGTGATTAAGCGACCATTAGCTCAGATAAAAAATGGTAAAATTGATAACAAGGGTCGATTTTTCAAAGAGGAGTGTCGGTACCTTACACTTATGCTTTAAATAAACGAAAGGTACAAGTTAATTACTCGTTTGAATTATAAACATTGTAATATAAAACATCATCTGGCGGTGTCAAAAGTCTGCGTAATCGGAGGGCATGTATGACAATATGTATGGATGTGAAGGTGGCGAGGAGTGTATGTCAGGACAGAAGAGTGTGGCGGGGAAACGGCGTGATGGTAGTAGTAGAGTTTTGAGATAATTTATCTCGATTTTCATCTTTCAATTTATCACATATTTGATGTTTAAATCACATTTAATGCTCCATTTTCTGGGAAGGTGAAAAATTTTGAATTGTGATGTGAATTTTTGTATTCTTCTTGCTTCTTATTTATTTATTGCATCATATTACAAACATAAGTCACAAATATACTATTCCCAATGAGAATACTCCATTGCTCATTTTCGACATGAGATTAAGGTTAACAAGACTGAAAAATAGATAAGAAAGTAACGAACAAGAAAAACTGGGCAACATGTAAAATATAAAACAATACAAGATAACAGTAAATAGGCAGATAAAAAACGTAAGATAAGAAGCACTTTAAAAGGAAAAAAAAGAGAAAAAATAACTTATCACCAACGCAAATATCTTTCCATAAAGTATTTTTTCGGTTCATTCATTTTAGATCCCTTGACTGGGTTCTATTTTATATATGTCAGGCAGCTGGTTAATTTGGTTATAGGTAATATGTATTGTAAGGACTTTACTCCAAACTAAGTTGATGTATGTAGATAGATCCGAGGATCTATCTATTGAGTTATCCGTTATATAACTGTTTTTATTTTTACATTTGAAACTTCAAAAATATGTTTAATACATATATATTAATGGATTCTGGTAAGTACCATTAGCGTGATCTGAATGGAATACGGAATGACGAAATGAGAAAAAAGGAAAAAAATCTTACTTTGTAAATAATGCTACACTGTACACCAGTTCCCCTCCGTAAGGCGAGATCACCAAATGAAATAGAGTACGTCAGGAATCAGAAATGTTGAAGCATCCGAACAACTGTCCATCAAGAATTCTGTGGGTTTGTCGAACTAGATGATATTCAATATAGATATTCGATTACGGCTATTTTCGAGGCTTACGTCAGTGGACCGATTGCCACTCAGATTTTTTCTACACAGATATGATTTTTACATTCCTTAACCTAACAAAGAATATACAAAAGAAACAAGGCATTAGAAATTTATTCATTGAAAAAGGCAGTTGATTTTTGTAATTATATAGCTGCCATAGGACAAAAATGACATGTAAAGTAATTAATGACATTAACTGCTACCGTTTTTAAAATACAATAAAAATATTAAGAACCATTTTACTTGTTTAAAAACAAGTTTATTACTGTTCCCCTTCATCTCCCCTTCTCTTCTGTAATAAATATTTTATTAAGTATATTTTTATGCATATTTTTCTTTATTTTATTTTTTATTTTATTCAACGTGAACAATGTGCAAAATAACTTTACCATACTTATCCTGCAAAACCCGTTATGAGCTTATTTTTCATAGCTTCTTTTTGCAGTGTTCTATCATATAGTGTTGTTTGATATATAAAAAGTGGACATGGGTTGATTTTATTGGTATTACATCATTCATTTGCTCATATTCGCTCCCCATGTGGAAAATATGGAGTACACAAACTGCCTTTAGGCTCTTCTATCGGGTGACAGCTACCTTGTATCCTCCCAAATCAGGTTCGTGTTCTAAAGTTTAGACGGGAGCTGGCGATTGTCAGCAGTGGACGTCCTAGGCTAAGGGTACCTGATGCCTTGTAAAAGAGGCAAACTCGATTAAGGCTCTCGGGAGGCCTGCTATGTATGTATCTAGCCTAGTCAACCTAATTAGTATCAAACAAGATAAAAATAGTGAAGGACATTGGTAGCACAAAAGCTACGATACAAAATGCTGAACTCTTTTTTAGTGGAACGCAAGGTCTTTTGACTGTCGTCCATAGTCCGGCTTCTCCAAGGAGTTTTACGTGGTTTCCTCCCACCAAATAAGCAAATGCTGAGAAGTTCCTGATTGGCCAACACTATCATATAAGATAATCTTTCGTGTTCCCAACACAGATTAAAATAAATATTTTTCTAGCTAGAAGAAACAAAAAAATGATCTTTAAACCTTGTGTATAATAAGCAAGATTAATAATAAATGCAACTTCCATCTGCAAAAAAAGCTAAATTTATCAACTTTTTTTAACGACAGTGTGAATATGGATTGGTGCGTCCTACGCCTTTTTTTCGAATTGTAAAATTATTTGAGAGCATCTAACCTCAAAACAGAGTCCGGTTGCTCAGAGCCCTGTGTCTCACAACCGTGTAAAATAATATAAGCGATGCAGGCATATAGGTGGCATTTGGTCTTCACCAAGTAAAAAAAACGATCTCCAGGCAGCCTTCCTTCTGTTGAATGCAGAAATAAAAATTAATTCATATTTCTAATTTAGATTCAGTAGGTTACAATCCGTGCAATGATTAGTTTGCTTCTTTCATGGTAAGTCTCCACCCGCCTCAATCCTCCTCTCATCTCTTCAACTTGGCATATCCACTACAACGCATGTAAAACATAATTTGGTCCATATAGGTTAATCGGAGTCGTCCTCTGTAGTTTGTGCCTTCGCACATGTTTTCCGAAATCTTAAGAGGAAGGCCTGGGTATCTTATATGATGGCCTATCCATTTGGCTCGCTGTTATGTTACTTTATTTAGTAAGCATCTAGACTTCTCAGCCCTGCTTAATACCTCGTTGTACTCATCATTTCCTTTCCCGACCAATGAATCTCCAACATGCGCATGTAGTACCACATCTCAAACGCCTCCAGCTGCCCCCATTCTGCCTGCCCGGTAGTCCACGTTTCGCTTCCAAACAACAGTATGCTCCAGACTATGTTTTTAAGGTTTTTCTTGTTTATAAATGTATATTAATAGTAATTTTTGACATATCATCAAAGATGAAGAAGAATATGAAATTGTCTGGGCATTTACGGGGCTGACGACCGTCATAGGCTGGTTTAAGTGATCACTTTACACACGTGTAACATTCAACAATTCTACCTATTATTGACAACCTCACTACTCAAATTCTAGGAAATTCTATATACATGAACCAATTTTGAAACATTGTTCTTGAATCACTAGAACTTCACTAGAGACATCTATTGGTGAGATAAAAATAATGTTGTGAGTATATTAATAGATTCAGTTCTTACAAAAAACACTAATCAATAATTCTACTATGCATGTATTAAATATCACTTCAAATCATCCCTCTTTTTTTCTAAGCTGACTAAAAATTTCTCATGGCTACAGAGGGGAATTACTGCACCCATATTCCTGACAAAGGGACCTCCGCAATCCAACACGCGATAGTAAAGGATATCATTTTATGGGTCGCTTTTACACTCAACGGAAAAATCTTTATGCCTTTGGGATTTGGCGTTTAGATTAATGATCGCGTGCGTAATCTGGTAGCCGTCCGGACCATAGTAGGGAAGTGTATAGAGTATTCAATTAAGAAAAAATATTTTTTAAATTTGAAATAATAAATAGCAATCAAATTCAATTGACGACTTCCTTTAAAAATACTAAATTGAGTTATTCCCGGAAAATATCATTAATTTCAACTATAAAATACGTAATAAATTGTTAGTATAATACGATGTATATATAATACGATGGCCTCATAACATGTCTGCTTAAAAAAATCAATACTTTTTTTATGGAAATTGCCAATTAGATTGTTATATTATGTCATTCAAATATAAAAATGTATGTTGATTTACTTGGTTTTATAAATGAAAAAAATAACCTTTTTATTGGTTTGCATTATTCAAAATAGAAGGACAAAATAAATATATTATGGTATTTTCAATGGTAAAAAATGCCCAAAGAAAAAGTTTCAAGAGCAAAAAAACGATATTCGCTTCAAGTATAATGTACTAAATATTGAATATAACTGATATTCAATATTTCACTTGAACTAATTAAATTAAAAAGAATGATGAAAACAAATTAAGACCAATGAAATTATTTCTTCAACGAATGGGTGGAAAAATTTACGTATGACAGGATAAAAAGTAGGTTTAAAGAGGAATGTAAGGTTGAGTTAGGGATGATAGAAAATATAGAGAAAGGTTCTTTGAGATGGTTTGAACATGTAGAGTAAATGGATGACTAAAAGATTTAAACGTCAAATGTAAATGGAAGAACAGAAAGACTTGGCATGACAACGTAATTAAGAACCTAAAATTTTTGTCAAATTGAAAGACTACGACGTAGACTCTACGTAACTGGAGGACATGTATGACTAGATGTATGAATGTAGAGGAAGCTAGAAGTGTGTGTCAGGACAGACACTTGTGGCGTTTGACACAATTTGTCTACTCCTGTAGTGAAACGGCGTAATAATAGTAATAGTTGTAGTGTAATAAATAACTTAGAACTTAGATTGAGAATGAATAACGATATAAGAACCAGAATAGTGGATATCATGGATCGCGAAGCAAGACTCAAGCAGCAGTAGACGGGACATGTTGCAAGACATACCCCTCAGTGTGGACCCCTAAAATTTTGAGATGGAGACTTTGGGAGAGTAAAAGAGGCGTCAGAAGACCTCAAAAAAGATGATCTGTCTCAGGAAAGACCGCCGAGGAGTTAAAAATTGGCTGCAAACAGCAACTGACCAAAACATTAAAGAATACGGAAGAGGACTATATTCAACAGTGGAAGATAGAAAACTAAAGAAGAAAAATAAAAAAAAAAGGAGAAGAAGAAGAACGATTACAAAAAAAATATTGATAGCATTTTTGAAGCTTCTTTTGTGAATAGTTTTGATTAAAAAATACATAAATACAAATCGTTGTAATACATTATGATTTCATAAGCAGTGCCTTTACCCATTAATTCTGCTGGTCGTAGGATCATGAAGCATCGCTACGATCACTTGTACAGTGTGCCTCAGGGCGATGAAGGAATAAAAATTCAGTGGCTGCGTGATGTTATTCCTTCTCGTGTCAGCCAATTTACATATCTCCAAAAGCTTCTGTGTTTTTTTGGCCCGCATATTCGGTTATTTTCCGTTTAAACATTCACACCGATCTAGACTCCATAGTCGTGATGATAGAAAAATGTTAATCTGCTGAGAATATCGACAATTTCGCCGTCAGTAGTGTTAAAAAATCGTGGAGCACGAAGCACCAAACTTCATCACATCCAATAAATATCCTAATGCCGAATCATCACATGTTTTTATTTCTATTTGTGAGTACGTGATAAATACCCCGGTTTGAAATTAATGCAACCTTCTAATGAACTCTCGCTTATGCTCTGATATTCTGAAAATAGTTTTATTTATGTTTCACGATGCAACTAGTATTACCGTATAATAACAATGTTCGATCAGTGATATAAATTGTATATGTAGATATCGACTGTGATGAAATTATCAGATCACTGACCATGGACTGCTTAAAATTGTAATATATTATTTCAACTTAAAAACTGATATACTTGCTATGTTTGAAATCCATGGTAAACAGGATTAAAAGCCTTAATTTCCTTATATTAGATTGAATGGTTGAAAAATTTTAAATGGTTGATTTTTTAGTAATGAGAATAACATTTCGGTTATTGTCATAAAGCAACTAAATGGATTTTTTTCATATTTTTTTTACTGACCAAAGACCAGGTTTCATCATCGAAGCTCGGCCACTAGTCAATAAAATAAAAGAGAAAAAAGGGTATTAAAGTGGTTGTTTTATTTTTATATAAAATGCAGTTTAAAATGAATAAATTTAATTATGTAAATTGGTCACAGAGTCAATGCCGATTTATAATTAAATCATCAATCTCTTAATTTATTTTTTAGTTGTATTACTGAATATTCAGTTCTATGCCATTCAATCCAAAAACTTTTTTCCACAGGTTTTTTGTAACTTTTTATGATTAAAAACAATTGGAATAACCGTGTGTTTGATTATAATATTTTAATTAACAACAATTTTTATTCCAGAATTGAAACGTTTTTTTTTAGCTAGTTGCAAATATGGCAACAAAATATGTTTTTAACATCGAAATTTATTAAGCTAAATATTAAATCAGTAATAAATTAGGATTCGTAAACTAAGGTTAGGGTTTTTTACGCAACATTTTTTTGAGTATTTTTTCTACTGATAGAAGAATGGACTTATAATGTTAAAATAATTAAGAAATTAATAAAGCGGCATTATATTTATGCATAGAGATTGGAAAAAGTATTCTTCTTTTTTAATTAATCTTTTCCACGCAATATTTTATTTGTATGTATTATTAGGAACAAGAGAATAGCTCAGGGCTAAAACATATCGTTTCGTGAACGTTTCATTTAATATTCATTTCTTTGGAAAATTAACATAATTGTTGAACAAGGTGCGCCTTCAGAGCTCCCCATGTTACGCATAGAATGTTTATATGATGGAAATAACGCAATTGATTGATTGCAGTAATCATCAATTAAATCGTTTTTTTTTAAACGTTTCAAAAATGATCGATCAAGGTTTATGAATAAACAATTATTGTCCCAATACAGGGTAGTCATTAATGAACTAAATCAAGGCTGAAAAAATAATTTTTCATGTATCTATATAAGTAATTTTAAAATTATATTGTCTAGTAAAGAATATGATAGTTTAGAGGTATTCATCGTTTTCTGTTACTCTATGTTTTTACAGAAATATTTTCTCCTTAAGATTATGATCTTTTCTTATTATTATTTTTCCTGTTTGTAAAAATGATCGCATGTAAAAAAATTGCCTCAATAAATTAACGAAAAATATTCTTTTTGTGAAAAAAAAAAAAATTAAAATAAGTGATTCTGTATTTCATTTTTTGAATTAATAATTACTACATTTCGAAGCCGTACACGTCAATATAATATTATTAATACTTTCAATATTTAAAGCAATTAATTTGTGGTCAGACATTTCTATAAATTGTACAATAGTGAGTGGTTATATATTAACATCCATACTTATTACTTTGATATAAACTTTATTGAAAACAGTATAGATAACATAGAAAAATACGTTTTTAAATTTTAGTTTTAATTGGTTGGTAACATATCTCTATTTCTTAAAATCTATTGTGACACTTGTTTTAATATTGTATGAAAAATGATGTGGAATCCATCGATACACGTGTCATGATAAATTTGTTAGTAAATAGTGTTGTTTACCAAGTACAACATTTTGTGTCCAAATAATTGTTCACAAATCTGGATTATCTCCAATTTTAATCCAGATTTGTAAAAATGTATTTGGACACGCAAAATGTTGTAAATAAATTAACTGGTCAAATTTTAAGCTTGAATAATAAAAATGAAAATGATATTTTCTGGCGTTTCTCATGTATGTGGTTATAATCCAGGATTCGGACCTAACATAGTGATACAAGAGTTTCTGCTCAACAAAAAGCTTTCTTTCTTTTCATCTCACCAATAGATGTCTCTAGTGAAGTTCTAGTGATTCAAGAACAATGTTTCAGAATTGGTTAATTTATATAGAACTTCCAAGAATTAGAGTAGTGTGGTAGTCAATAATGGGTAGAATTTGGTGAATGTTATACGTGTGTAAAGTGATCACTTAAACCAGCCTATGATGGTCGTCAGCCCCGTAAATGCCCAGACTTCCATATTCTTCTTCATCTTTGATGAGATGTCAAAAAAGAATAAGTAGGACTTAAATTAAAAATAGATATTACCATAAAGTGATCAAATATGAATTATTATTAGTGCCAAATTAATTAATGAAATAAGAAAAATTGAGTTCACAAAACTGTAAAATTGCTTAAACGATGAAAGAAGTCTTGAATATTTGTCGCGCTTTGTGACTTATTTCAACCGATTTCCCACACATAACATAAAACAAATTCACTCAAGTCCTATCAAAAACAACCTTTGACTTAAATCACACGAATGATATTAAGCCCTGTCAGATTATGACCGCCTGTTTTATTTCAACGAGTGGTCTTACTCTTATACAGCGTGGTGATATATTTTATATTTTGCCATGTCCTTTTTTCCTTTGTAACTTATGGTAAAGAAATCACATGGGATTAAGAAGTGACACAAATCTCCATGTTAAAGGATTTATTATTTTGGGTGGCACAAAGGACTAATATTTTAATTACATATCGAAAAATTCCTGAAGGATTATTATGTATAGCGAGGCAGCATTAATGGAGCATGGGATGACATATTAGAAGGAGATTAATAAAAAACGGTTGAGTACGTTATTATTAAGCAAAAGTTAATGTTTTTTTCTTCTTCTCATTTTTCTCCTGCGTTTGTTATTTAATACATCTATATAAATAGTAAAAAAATCACGTATATTTGAGTAACCCAAGCGCTGAATGACTGAAAATCTACCTTTAATTTAATTAAGTAGGTTTAGCATTTTTTTATTTATCACTGGCTATACTAGGTCATGCGCCGCTGTGGTTAAGTATGGTCAAATGAATATACAAAGCACACATTGCAAATCCTTTTTATCTCAAAATGCTCATGAAGCAATGAAAATATCAAAATTCTATGAAACAAAAATGCAATCGAAAACATTGAAAATGCTAAGGGACTCATATCTAATGTGCTTCATTCAAAGATTCGGTACATAACTTAAGAAGATTTAAAATTTTCAACAAACGAACATTTAAATTTATTTCTATGAAGATAAAATAAAACAAAATACACCTCTTTTACCTATAAGATCATAGAATTTACTATAGTACTTTTATAAAAAAATATTTGCAAACTGATACAAGATTACGTCGAGACATTTTTATAGTGTCTGCGTTTTTTGTGGTCCTTGGCCGACTAATTGAAGGGCTTGAGGTAAGGTTAAGTACTACTTAGTCCTAGGTCCTAGGAACTACGGCGACATACTGAATTCCCACAATCATAAAGCGCTCAAGGATCCCTCAAATCATCAGGTAAACCTCAACTCGTAAATGACGACTTTCTGGAAATAACAGCTCGATCCTTAATAAAAAATCACATCTAAAAGGTACTTAATTAAATGCCTTTTGTTGAATTATACCTTATTTATCATGTTTTTTTTTAAGTACTAGTATTAATTTAATGTGTTATGGATAGATACTGAGATTAGTTATTTTTCACTGAAATATTTTACGATGGATTTATTATGTAATTCTTTGTTTGGTTTCTTTTTATGTAGTGATTTTTATTGACATTTTTAGTGACATAATAATTTTAGAGACACACATGAAGAAGAATATGGAATTCTGAGTATTTACAGAGCTTTTTACCTATCATACATAGCCTGGTTTAAGTTGATATTATTTATTACATCGGATGTTTTGAATATTGAAAGCATTAACTTTGTGGATCATATTGATATATTATTTTGAGAAATACAAAGACTTTGTGTTTTGATCCACTCACATTTTTACTAACCAACTAGTTTCGGCAACAACCTGTTGCCCTCTTCAGGGTTTAAAGTTCATATGTTATTCAGTCATAAATTAAACCCTGAAGAGGGCAACAGGTTGTTGCCGAAACTAGTTGGTTAATAAAAAAGTGAGTGGATCAAAACACAAAGTCTTTTTATTTCTCAAAATAATATATTATATCGGACACTGGATTATTCACCCCACGGATGAGATGTCAATTTTAAAGGTGTCTCAACATGAAATGAAACATATATCGTTCTTCCCCTTTTTTATGATATTAATATGTTCAAAAGGAATATGCTAAATAAACACTTTACCAATTCCTCAACTGATGGCGCAACAATCAGTCATACTTCACAAATGTATCGAATAGCTTTCCGGTATGCGGATAGATCTATGACAATAGCATGAATACAGGTTTCAATAAATTATGCAATATGGATAGTAATCCATGGATAATTTCAATAATGGGCAAAATTATGAACGTCACACAAGTGTATAAAGTGATCCCTTAAGCCAGCCATAAGCCATGTCATAAGCCCTGCGATGCTCAGACTTTTATTGGTTAATCTAGTTTAAACTTACTTAGATCAACCATGGATGCAGCCAAGAACTCACATTTGAAATAATGTATCAATTATAGGGGATTTATGTATACTTAAACCAGCCTACGACTGGTTATAAACCCTGTAAATATCCAGAATTCCACATTCTTCTTCAACTACATTGTTGCTGAGTAAAATACCTTTGACAATACCAATTCTGCATTGTTTGGTGGATGATTATATTATGATGATCACCTGTTGCACAGATTGGTAGCAGAGGGTGTAAATATCATATTATCTAAATTAAAATACCAAATGGTCCTCTAATCTGAATTGTAATGAGTTATGCTTTGTTATGCACACAAATTTCCGTTTAATGACACCTCTACGAATATCTCTAAGTGTTTCAATTTCAAGCGAAATTGCCACCGCGCAAAACGTTCTGCATGAATAGCCCCAGGATTTAAAAACACGACCAATAATTTATAAAAATTCCTTTAAGCAAAAAGAGACCTTATAAAAAAGATCATCTCAAGCAAATAAATTAACATTTAGAGGTTACTTTATTATTGGTTCTTTTTTATGAAGAGCTTTAAAATTATTTACCGTTTTGCTGCAGGGTGTGTTAAATGGAGATGACGTAAACCGAAGCACAAAATTAAGCTTATTTTCATCACGCGAGCCAAATATTTTAGTTCGGGTAAATTTGCCCTAAGGTGTGGTATGTGGTAATGTCACAGACAAAAATCTCAGAGAACTCACAAATGACGTGGTTCAAAGAAAATATGTAATGTATTTTTGCCGTCAGTGGTCCAGTATCTGTGTCCATTTTGTTACATATTTCACATCCATAATTTTATGAAAAATATGACAACATTATCCATGATGTGGAGACTTTTTTCATACCTACTCATAAAAAATGTTGATTTATGCTATTTACATAATATTTTTAGATTTTTAATTATTTATTTTCACATAATAAATATACCATGCTATTTTTTGTCTACCTCCGTAGTATAATAGTCAGCACACTCGGCTACCGTTTTGGAGGTCCCGGGTTCGATTCCCAGGGGGGTCAAATAAATATAAGTGATTTTTTCTAGACTAGTACCTGAAGCGGAGGGCTGATCACCTTTCCTTCATGTGTTAACGTTCAAGATAACACTGCGTTTATATGATGTAGTGCCCTATGCATCATTGGGGTGCGAATAAGGGTTTGAATTTTTTTCCACCTACAATATTTCTGATAATGTCGGTAACGACGAAACCCGGTCTCTAGTTGAATAAAATAAGTATATTTGGCAAAAATTACAAAGGTGTTATTTTTTTAAAATATTAAATGCAGTTCCACCAAAAAATGTTAGTACAAAACCGTAATCTAATAAAAAAAAAAAAAAAAGTATTTTTGACATCTCAACATAGATGAAGAAGAATATAGAAGTCAGGGCATTTACAGGGCTTCGTTCAAAATGAAATATTTTTATTTTTTACATTGTATCTAAAATACGAGTACTATTGTATATAAGCTATTAAGAAGTCTAGCATATTACAACTCAACATATATTTATTTCTCACACTGAGATGTATTATTTCACATTTCATGGGTTAAATGAGAATATGGCGTGACTGTATATGTTCTTACTTCCTCCTAACGAGTTTATTCTTCGTCCTTCAAAAGGAAGACATGATAAAATTATGTCCCGATGTCCTATACACAAGTAGGAACGTATATGTAGCACCTACCTACGTTTATTAAATTGACGAATACGATGTGAAGATTTGAAGGCCGTATAATGATATCATTATTACCTTGGGCATTATATTTTAAATACATACCACTTTTATACGATTTGAGATTAGATTCGATATGATGAAGTTAATAGAATTTATTGGAATTGTACAGATTTCATCATTAAAGTTTATCAGTGTCTAAATTAATAAGTTTAAAAAAAAAGATGATCTTGACATATCTCTAACTAAAATCTCTATTTATGTATATCATGAGCAAAGCAAATAATAATTGCATCTCGAATATTTACTATCTTTTCTTAGAACCGAAAGACTTTAAGGACCAGTAATAAAAGTTGTGTAAGGCCAAAATGTAAATGCCCAGACATCCATATTTTTTCTAATCTATGTTGAGATGTTGAAAAATAAAAAAAAAACTCCTAACTGGAAATTAATTTAAGATAATGAACAAGTATTTTGATACATTGAATTTTGTGAATTAATTAACTGGTCGAATTATAAGCTAAAAATAAAAAAAAAACTAGCATTTTTCTAGTATGTGAATATTATCCAGTATTCGAACCTCACAAATGAAAGAGTTTCTGCTTAGTAAAAAGATTATCTCAATCTCACCATAGATTTGAAATTCTTGTGAGTTTAAGCACTTTTAGTTGAATTTGAACAATATACATATACAAAGATATATATATATATATATATATATATATATATATATATATATATATATATATATATATATATATATATATATATATATATATATATATATATATATATATATATATATATATATATATATATATATACATAAATTGCTCAAATTCGGCACAAATTGCATTGAGTATGGTTGTCAATCATGGGTAGAGTTGGTGAATGTTACAAGTATGTAACGACATCACTTTAACCAGCCTACGACGGTCGTAAGCACCGTAAATGCCCAGACTTCCATAGAGATGTCAAAAAATAATATGAATTATTTGTTTTCTCAGCGATTCCATATTTGACTAAGAAATGTTTTTAAAAAAATAAGACGAATGTACATTTATCGAAGGATTGATATAGCATAACGTCTAACGGAGCAAATGACATGACTTGATGATGTTTCCAATTGGACATGATAGAAACTTCATTCAGGTAGCATTTATTCATTCCATTCAGTCATTTTTTATGCCTCATTTGATGCCACTCGTTGGACGGATGGAAGATAATTTTACACCGAAGCTAAACGATTCTACAATGTAATGTTCATTTGCATATTTATTGTATCGGGTGAGCCAAAAATAATAGCCCAAAAGAAAAGGTTTAATAATATAAAATTTTACTGAATTAAACAATTCTGGGTTTATTTTCAAACATAATCATATAAAAGAAAATAAAAAAATATATATATCACAACTAATGTTTTGAGGACTTAATGATCATAACAGCCTAGATGCACATTTTTGTGTGTCAAATAAACATTAATTTATTTGATTTAAATCATAAAAATATTCTCGTAATTAATTTGAGTATTATATTATGCGCAAACACATTTAAAAAAGTGATTTTTAATCTGTGTCGATTATAACACTATTTTAAATAAAAATCCTATCGAGGTAGTCCACCATGAGCAATGATTAGTATCTATTATAATTCTGTTACTTTCAAGAGATGGCACTGCCATGGGGGGTGGGGAAATCTGTATAAAAAACATGCTTTTACTCACTACAGGAAACATGGGCATTTTCAAATGCACGAGCGTATTTCAAAGTTGAAAGAGATAAAAGATTTTGTACAGTAAAGATATTAAACAAAATAAAGTTATGAAAGAATTTGTTCTTATGTTATGCTATAAACATTTTCAGGTATTCCTAAGAAGCTGGAGTTTTAAATTTGTAATTAAGTTGACTACTCTGTATGTATGATTTAACCTAGAAACTCTTGATCTAGCTTAAAGTCCGTGACATTTGCTACAGAACCATAGTCTATATATTTAAAATTTAAAATTATATATTTATTTTTTATGTGGTTACTATAATTTTAATAAATTTTCTAGACTTTTCTACTTTTGTGATGATGAAACGCTTATCCGCACCCCAATGGTGCATAGGGCACTGCTTCATATAAACGCAGTGTTATCTTGATCGTTTACACATGAAGGAAAGGTGATCAGCCCTCCGCTTCAGGTACTAGTCCAGGGTAATATTGAATAAATATTACAGTGAAAAAATCACTTATATTTATTTGAACCCCCTGGGAATCGAACCCGGGACCTCCAGAACGGTAGCTGAGCGTGCTGACCAATACACTACGGAGGCGGACGATCTACTTTTACAATCTTAAAATTAATAACGCAGTTTTTCTCCAATAAAGAGACTAAGCTCTTGTTCTTGGTGAGGGATATTCATATTTTTATTAAATATTAGCACGACGAAAGATTAAAACATTAAATTGCAAAATTTCTACTATTTTTGTTTCTTGAAATTTCAAAAAAACTTTCATTGAAATAATCAAAATTGGCCGTCAGTTTTGGTACACCTAGTTGAAAGTCGGTACAGGTTGTGTTTACTAAGCATTCTTACGTCTGGTGGGTAATATGAATTTCACGTTTGAACACTCATTAATTCTTGAAGGAAACGGGTGCAGTACCTACATTAAATATGAGTACCAAACTACACGATGAAATGAAATTAAGCGTCAAAGTTGCTTAGTAAATTAATCGAAAAAAATAAAACGATACTTTATTACTACTAACTATACCCGGCCTCGCTTTGCTATGGCTCGGTCAGGTTTAATGGAAAAGTTAGAAAATAGAAAGCACATATTTGTAATATTTATTTATTTTTTAATACATGTTTTATTTATTTAAGAACCCCTCGCTAGGCAGAAGCCGTGACGAGACTTTATAAAGAAATATTATTTTGAAATCGCAATTAGGCGGAGTGACGAAGTTTACTATGATTTAAAAAAAAAATCATATTTGATTTCAGAATGCACTTGAAGCAATAAAATTATTGAAAATTGTACAACAGAAAATATGGAAAATGTTAAGTGACAGCAGCTGTCGAAAAGCACGTTGTATGCCATGGGGGATGTTTAGTATTTCTGTTGTGTGTTATTGTTACGTTTAACAGATAGTGCTGCTTTTGCAGTCATAAAGGTTTGGTAAAAGAAGGTTTGTAATTGTCATAAGTGTCATAAAACACGTATGAAGTTGAATGCAACGTTGAGTAAATATTTTTACGTCATCGATGAATAACTTTAGGATATTAAGAATTTTGGACCAATGAAGATTTACATTTTTAACTTTATAAATAAAAAAAAATAAAATTGATTATAGGGACAGATGAGGGACAGATAGGGACAGTCATACCATTGTTAGTCTATTTCAAGGCTGTCATGTTTTTCATGTACTTGCAAATATGTACATATCGATTTTAATGTAGAAAAGTTGTATTAGAAGTAATTATATCAATAATGTAAAACAAATGAGATAGTTTATCGGTTCATTTAAAAATTACTTACACTGTTGGCTGAATTATTTTCCCTACGGATGATATGTTAATATCATAGATGAATATTCCATGTTCAAACGGAACAAGCTAAATAAATACTTCACAAATTTCTTAACTGTTGGCTCTACAATCAAGCCTTACTTCCAAATCTTTTGATATTTGTACCAGCATATTGAGGGTAATTGAGACCATTGCATATATACAGGTTTCAAAAATAATCGTCAGAATGGTAAACGTTACACAAGTGTTTAAAATGAGGAGTTAAACCTGGGATTCTTAAACTTCCATCTTCTTTCATATAAAAAGAAATATAGATATTACATATCAAGTTGAGGCACCTATAATATTGACATATATTCATACATATACGTTTTCAAGGCCCAATATACGATAAATCGTAACTTAATATTCTTAAACCTAGGTACCATTTGACTTCAAATATCCTTTTTATATTTTTTTTTTCGAAATAAATATTTGTTTTTGAAAAGAAAAGAGTTGTTAAAAAATACATATTTATGCTTAAAAAAGTCCAATAAATGTTAAATTTAAAAAAATATATCTCGCGGTGAATTAAAACCTTTAGTGCTATCGTTCATGTTATACATTTGCAGTCTGTGAATCCCCTCTTAAGCGATTTCCCCATTGAAACATTGATGTACGTTTATTTTAAAAATAACATAAAAATACAAATCTACGCGCGTATACCTATCTATCTAAGTAAAATTTGCTACTTCATTCCCTTTTAAATTTTCATTCATCCCCTTTCCAAATATTTAACTGAAATAAATCGAAGGATTTAATTAATCGAATTTTTTGTAATCAGTCATCTTGGTCAAGACATGGGCGATAGAATTGAAAAACCAAATTAAATTATTATTTTTTTCAATAAAGGTGTAACCAGAATATAGTAGAAATTAAAATTTAAATACACATTAATTTTTTTATATAAATCTAAAGAATTCTGGTACGTTTACTAACTAACAAAAAAAAACACATTTTTAGAAACATGCCGTCAATAACGTATTTATTACCACGAATAATTGTCAAAATACACGTACTAATATTGTCTTTGTCAGTTGTGTCAACATTGTTCGATATTGGAAGTTTTCCATAAGTTTCCACGAGGCTGTAGCGCGATTGGCCGGAGAAGCTTTCGTGGGAGGTTTCCAACCCTCTGATTGGTCGGCGGCGCGAGGCCACACCCAGCGGCAGGTGTTGAAAGTGTGGAGGTGGCAGACGACTTGGGATGTTTACTCGATGCGCTGGACTTTATGGACGCGACTGTTTTTACGTAGAGTGTAACTTTGGAGTGACGTCAATTTTACGATTTGAAAAAAAATCCACAAAACAACATTATCAGATTCGAGAGTCACATTGTGGTAATAAATATCCATTTATAAACTTGAATATAACATTTCTTGAATGATTTCCGCAGATACATTGAGGCACATTTTATCAACTTAATAAAATTAAATAATTTAGTTTTAACCACTTCTTTATTAATACAATTTAACCGGCAGGTTAAATTGTATTAATAAATTACATTATGATGACATGGTTTTTGACAACACCGGTAGGTTAAATTGTATTGATAAAAAAGTGGTTAAAACTAAATAATTTAATTTTATAAAGTTGAATATAACATATTGAGTGTATCTAAATACTTGTTCACAAATCTGGATTATCTCCAATAAGGAGTTGATTTTTTCATTTATATAAAAAATGTAAAAAATAACTCCTAATTGCAGAACATCCAGATTTGTGAACGAAAATTGGACACACTCAGAATGTTGTAAATAAATAAATTGGTCAAATCAAAGTATAAAAAAATGAAAAAATGATAATCAAGCGTTTCTCAAGAATGTGAATACAATTCAGCATTCGTACTTCACATACAAATGGAAAACGTTTCTGCTTGATAAAAGCTTTCCTCACCCAACATAGTTGGCTATTGTGAACTCACGCATACGATGTTACTGGTTTTAATAATATATCTCGAAGTTTCAAGAGTTTGAGTTGTGTGGTTGTCAATCATGGCTAGAATTGGTGAATGTTACAAGTGTGTTAGTGAGCATTTAATCATGACTATGACGATCGTAAGCCCTGTAAATGCCCAGACTTCTATATTCTACATCTATGTTGAGATGTTAAAGTATTATGTATTAATTTAAAGTCAACTTCTTGAAAATCTGTGCGTTCCCATTATTCATAGTCATTGATTAAAAAAATAGGAAGCAAAGTTTTGCAAAGGGTGTTTGAAAATGATGTTGATTTTATTATAATACGTATCAAAAAGAAGTAAAATGGAAGTATGAAGAAGATATTTTATTTATACCTGAACTTAATACCTCAAGAACTAAGGACGTCGTCAGAATATAAAATAGATTGAATTATCAGAAAATATATTTACAGTATTGTATCGCAAACAATCTCTGAGCTAAAAAATAACTAAGTATTGTTCTTTTTATTAAAATCAAACACTTGAATTATCCACTTTATCGAGGTTTATTTTTATTTACGACTAGTTTCGAAAACGACAATTGTTTTCATCTTCTGGTACAAATTAAAACTCATAGTTTTGTGATGAAAACAATTATCGTTTTCGAAACTAGTCGTAAAAAATCATGTCATTCCACAAAGTTAATGCCGAATCAAGAAATAATATAAGTATTGTTCTCTTCATCAAAAATTATAATAAACCGCAAAAATTTTTGAAAAAATTTTTTTTTTGAAAAAAAGCAAAGTAAAAACACATGCATATAAAAATTGAGGCTATAGTATAGTAAGAAAAATATTTTGATGGTCGAATCAACCGAGATGGTGGACCAGCCGAGAAATTTTACTGCATTATATAAATAATAACAAATAGGAAGCAATATTCGACATTTTTAAGAAATTAATTTATTGATAAGAACTTCTTTTGTTACTTGTTTTTCCTCTCTAAAAAAAAATGTCATGAATTATAAATAAACGATCTCAACCATTAATATGTATTTTTACTTGGAATGGATATTAATTTTGGATTGGAATGAAGGAATTTTTATATCTGCTTTTTCTAATCTTCTTTTTACCTCGGGACAAACCGAACTGAAGTTTTTGTAGCTTATTTATAAGAAAAACTCATTTTAAAAATATCACATTAATAGGACTTCTATTGATGTCTATTGTAGATTTTTCAAAAAAGTTATTTTTGTATAAAATAATTCATTACTTGGTTGAATACCTTTATACTTAAAAGCTCATGAAACAAGAATATAATCTAGATAAACTTAATAAAATATGTTACGTAGACACACATCGCATGCACCATAGTACTTAAATTTATTACCAGCATTCTTAGAGTATAATAATTTCAATAAATACGTAATTATTGTATCAGTATTTGCATTTTACATTTTTCTTACACTTGTTTGACTATTATGTAAATGTTAATGAGAAAATATGTTTTATTTCAAGTGAAGATACTATTTTATTTCCTTATGTTATTTATCAGTATGATCCATTATATGCTCATATATTATGTATAATTACTCTAACATCGATCGGTTTATTAAACATTGCACAATATCATCACGGAACAAGATATTACGTTTGATAATCCTTTGTTCTTAGTAAAGTTGGCAATCGATTATGCATTTGTATGATTTTTTTTACATGTTTTCGAACAATGGTTATTGCAAGATAACGTGACGCACGTTGAAGGTTCAGCACTTGACATTGACTCGGACAGTCGAGAAGTCAATCAGCAGATATTGCGTGCAAGGAAGATCAACACGTGGTTGTGCCAGGAAGTTAACGAGACTCTTATTTATTTCCAACTAATAAGCTGAAAAATACGCAATTTTGTACTAAAAAAGTATCAATAGATTACATGTTTCATTATAATGTTTGCAATGGTTTTTCGTAATTATTCAGTACTTTTATATAATCATGTTTGATTGTTAAAAAAAACCTATCATCAGATTCTACACATTATTTTTTCATATACTATTTTATTAACTAAAAAAAGGTTTTAGCGCTTTTTCCATAAAGAATTACGAGAATAGGATCATTTGTTTTTTATTATATTAATTGGGGGATTTACATGAGGCTATTCAAAAACATTCTTCTGTTCTGTTTTTTCTCCTTAAATTGATTTTCATAGCTGTATTTACCTATTTAATAAACATAAAAATTATTTTTTTTTGTATACTTTTATTTGATATTTTTTTAAAACTATTTTGGGCAAAGTATCTGTGTAAAAATATGTTAAAAATGTGTTATTCGTTATTTTTAAAAATAAATATATAAACCCATTTTCGAGTTACAATAATTCCAAGTATGAGTTTGCATGTCGGGAAGTGTCACAATGACGGTACTTAGCCGACCTGGAAAATGTCACCGTATTTCATATAAATATGCATATGTTTATCTATTTGAGGTTTTCAGGTCCTGAAAATATTTGAAAAAAAATTCCCTTTTGCCGTTGACTGAGAAAATCGGAGAAATTGGAAGTCTTCACACGTTTTTATTATATTTAAAAAAAAATGTCCCATCAGGATCTCAAGAAATTTTATAAAGACTGATCTAGAGTCAACATAGAATTCTTTATAATCTTAACTCTTAGAAAAAATGTACGTATTTTTAATGGAGTTATATCGATTTGTTTAGTTGGCAATAATTTTTTTTGAAGGATTTTTTTTTCAAGGAAAATTATTAAGGATTATTAATTATTTTTAAGGATTAGGAAGTGTAAATAATAATCGGTGGTACGTATATGGAGATTGATGTGAAAGAGGCGAATATTGTTTTCAGAGACAGATTGTTGTGACGTTCTATCACCTCTGCCCACCTGTTCGGAAAAGCGGCTTAGTCGGTTAGTTAAATTATATTATCGAATCATAGGAAAATGAAGACCAGACGAAGGATGAACAAGTCACAAAAAGACCACGAAAGATATTGCATTTTTCTTGTATGTACAGTGAAACCTCTATCAACTTTCTATTTTATTTTATTTAAACTTCATGTACAGAAAATAAATATGTACATTGGCGGGCTTATTCTGTGAAGCAATATCTTCCAATCAACCAAAGTTACTTTTATTGAAACCAAAGTTTGTCTTTCGGTCGGGAAAGAATCGCAGCGTGGTCGGTACACCTGTTGCACCGCTCAACAGGTAGCCGCGCGGGGCGGGGCCTGCGCTGGTGGGGGCGGCTGGAGGGGAGCGGGGGATGGAAGGTCAATGTTAAGGAGCCGGCAGAGCCTCTATCAGTGACCGTACTGCTGCCGGTGGCTCAAGCGCCGCCGCCACACCGACGCGCGTAACATGCACACCGGAAAACACTTTTGACAGTTGGCGCGACATCGACGCTAGGTCAAAGAGCAAACCCGAAAGCTCTCGCAATCTCCTTATGTCATGAAACGTAAAGAATAACATACAGACATAAACATAGAATAATAATAACAGTAGTGCAAGTTGTTAAGACGATTAGAGACCAGTGTTGTTTATTGTTGAAGTGCGAATGTTGTGTGATTTATTGGTTAGTAAAACAAATAATATACATACATATAAAAAAAAACAATATTTTTCGACGATCCATTTTTTCAAATGAACAATACATTTGTAATTATTTTTTTATTCGATTGATGATATCGATCATAATAATACGTAATGAATAACCCGTTACATTAATTTTGTTATTATTATTATGAAGTGCTGATAGACTCGAACTGTATCTCCTATTGTACATGATAATCACACGTGAAATTGTTTTTTGAGAAACCGAATGATTGATTGGAACAATAATAGAATATAATAAGTTTTATGGTGAAGAAATCCTTTGAGCGTACCGACAGCATAAAGAGAGAGACGTCGTTATACGAATGTAAAATTCTTATCTCGATAAAACTGTCACCGCTAATAATCGGAACAGGACTTGGTGATACGTCAAAATAAAATAAATAATAACAAACCGCGAGTTTTAATGTACGTGACACGACTTATTGTAATATCGATTCCCACACATCAGTGATCGACCGTAGGTGTTATACGATATGACAATTTTTGCCTTTATAATTGGTCGTTGATATTTCGTCCGATCGGACAAAAAAGGAACCTGCTTTATCTTACAATCCATAAGCGAGTGATTCGAGAACTGGATTGAACGGTCTTGTCACTCGAACCGACAGAGCGTTCCAGTTATAAACTTCGATATTTTTAATTGATACCCGAAATGGTACGGCTTTATCTTATGAACTTGACATATCCGAAGGTTCATACTGCACGGCCGAGTTAGCTCTATCGTATCCTTCGTCCTGCGCGACACATCGGATATGATATCCATTTATTAACGATGACATACGAGCCGAAGGTAGAATAAAACTAGTCTGCGGCGGAATATCGAGAGACAGAAGATAAATTAACGAGCCGTTGGATGACAAGTCTGGAAACCATTCGACAAGATACAAGATAAGAAGTCGATCTAGAATTATCGATGATAAACTGAATTTGAATAAGTGATCAAAGCCACTATTGTAATTGCGAAAATAAAAATAGTTTCAAGGCTGAACTTGAAAAATACTTGAACTTATAAAAACATCATTTGAATTTAATAAAGCATTACAAAAAAGATCTAAAAAAGGACTACATAGATCTAATTGGGTTACGTTTTATTTAGCGTTTTTTTTTTTAAGTGTAAAGACTCGTATACTGAAGAATGGAGACTCTCGTCTTGATCCCTCAGGAGTTTGGGTTGGTGGTGTCCCCTTCCCCCAGGCGCCCTGCGCACCGCAGCCACCCGAGGGCCCTCCCGGAGCTGCCGGCCTCCGTGTGGACCACAGCCTCCGTGCCTCGTGGCGCCCTCTGCTACCCCTTTCAAGGAACCATCAGGATAGACAAATTGGAAGTCTATTCCTATGTGGGCGAGGATGATGTAAGTAAATCCACGTTCAAACTACCTTTTAATGAATACGATTGATTTTTAAACTAATTATTGTACAAAGTACTGACGAGATGGTAGAATTTATAAACTAATAAAAAAAATATTTTAATGAAAAAAATTGACATAATTTTTTCGTTAAATGTTTTCCGTTTAATAATGCTAATAAACGAATTGAGGAATTTTCTATAAAAATAGTGAAGAAGTTTTAATTTGCAATATTGGATTATTTAAATGGTTTGTAAACAATAAATACGATGTATTACATTTATACTTATTATTTTATCTGAAGGCTTTTTGTTGGAAGAAAAATTTAAAACAGATAATTAACACTCTCACCAAATTGATGATTTCAACGAAAAAACCTTGAGACAAACTTTGAATTTTATATTTAAATGTGATGACTTTTTTTTGAATACTTGTTTTTTGATTGTTAAAAACTTTTATTTTTAATAATGGTGTTTCATATAAATCATTGTTTATAAACTCGCAAATGAATAAAGTTAGTGGTTTTATAAATTAAACGTGGTTCTTGGATGCAGATCTACATTACCGACAGTGAAATAATAATGAGATTTTTCTGAAAATAATTTTTTTTAATATATTTTTTATTATAACTGTCTTAAATATTGCCAGTACACATTACACAAAAAACGGTTTTATTAAATAAAACCTATCCAAAAATGATAAATGTATATAAATTATCATTTTTGCTGAAATTATTTTTTTAAAACTATTTATGTATGTGCAATATACATTTGGACTTTCAATACAGCCTTCTAGAAAAACCTGAATAAATTCACCCCATGTTCTTATATACCGATTTCTTATATTACTTCCTATTGCGTGATGGGTATGTAATAAAAAAGCTACCTACGTTTGTCATCAATATAACGCGGAGGTACATAAGTGAGTGCCTATGTAAAAAATACACCTGTTGCTCGGTGACCGTTACACTTAAATATCAAGGCGAAAATCACCTGCACCTTCGAATAAGGTCTTTGTGAAGGGGATTTGTAACCGCCATCGAATTATGGGGAAACTTTAAGAAAATAACTCGACCGTAAAACGTAAACAAAACCTTCCCCCTTTGATGGAGAATTTTATTAAGTTAATACCTATCTCATACCGAATTGTGGAAGCAAATTTGAAATTATTTTTTAGTAAAATCCAAAAGAAAATATTATGATTTTAAGTTATAACGAAAAATATATTATGTGTGGAAAATAAATAAAATATAAATGAATATAATTAAGTTTTGCTGTTCATTTTTCAAAATAATATTGAATGACTATTTTTGATTGATTGATTGATTTGGCAGTTACTTTGTGATAATATTTATCCATTTTTATTACAATTTAACCTGGTTAATATCGTTACGTCCTGAAATCTATTATGACACGTGTTCCAATGCATTCATTGTGATTATAAACATCATTTAAGGCGTTTGAAAATGGTGTTGAATTCATTTAAACACGTGTCACAATTAATTTGAAGAAAAAATGGTAATTTACAAAGTAAAATTAAATATACCATCGGGTGAGAGTATTTAATGACAACTCTTGTGATGCAGAATTGATTTCTTTGCATATACTCAATAAACGATCAACTTGACATTGCATTAAAATACTACTTCTGTAGGAAGCAGTGCCCTTTGCACCATTGGTAGGAGTAGAAGTGTACATATAATACATACGGTAGCCAGATATGAATATTGACAATAGCACTACTGGAGTGAACAGAAACGTAACATTTACAACATTTTGAGTGTGTCCAAATACTTGTTCACAAAATCTGGATTATCTCCAATTACAGGAGTTATTTTCATATTATTTTTGACATCTCATCAAAGATGAAGAAGAATATGGAAGTCTGGGCATTTACGGGGCTGACGACCGTCATAGGCTGGTTTAAGTGATCACTTTACACACGTGTAACATTCACCAATTCTACCCATTATTGACAACCATACTACTCAAATCAAACCAGCCTATGACGGTCGTCAGCCCCGTAAATGCCCAGACTTCCATATTCTTCTTCATCTTTGATGAGATGTCAAAAATAATATGAAAATAACTCCTGTAATTGGAGATAATCCATATTTTGTGAACAAGTATTTGGACACACTCAAAATGTTGTAAATAAATTGTCTGGTCAAATTATAAGCTTAAATAATAAAAATGAAAATGGTATTTTCTGGCGTTTCTCATGTGTGTGATTATAACCCAGGATTCGGATCTCACATACTAATATAAGAGTTTCTGCTTAATAAAAAGCTTCTTTACATCTCACCAATAGATGTCTCTAGTGAAGTTCTAGTGATTCAAGAACAAGGTTTCTAAATTGGTTCATATATACAGAACTTCCAAGAATTTGAGTAGTGTGGTTGTCAATAATGGGTAGAATTGGTGAATGTTACACGTGTGTAAAGTGATCACTTAAACCAGCCTATGACGGTCGTCAGCCCCGTAAATGCTCAGACTTCCATATTCTTCTTCATCTTTGATGAGATGTCAAAAATAATATGAAACGTAACATGATGTATCCAAATTAATTAGATTAGCTTTCCAGTTATTTCTCAAATGAGCAAGTTATATAAAAAGCAATTTATTCTTCCAAAAACATGCAAATGTGGGAAAATACTCGAAATTACAATAATGCCTCGCTGAAATTAATTTTCCGTACTCTCTGAAATTGTGCGATAACCCGTGATTTCGTTTTCATTGCACGTAATTATAATTACTCTTGTTTTGAAATAGAAGCGTACAATTAAAAGTGGAGTGACTGCTAAGTAATGCGCCTGTACACAATTCAATGGTCTTAGAGCAAGTTTTTGCTGAAGAATTACTATTACTGTTTCCCCGGCTTTTACTTTACTTCGCACACTCTCTACTCCATGTGAGAAGCACTCTGATTTATTGATAACGAAATTAAACAAAATGCTTTTGAGATTCCAAAATATCCGAATAAAAATCATAAAACAATCATTTCTCGGTCAAGGGGATAAAAACCAATGACCGGATGTAGATGAATGTAAAGTGTAATCACAATATCCTATTCTTAGATTGGCAAGAGCGAACCCATCATTTTCGGATTGATAAAAGGTTTTTTTCATCCGTACAAATTCTGACAGAACGTATTTTTAGACTGAAAATACATTTTAATTGACGGTATCTATGCACTTACAAACGGGCTACCCAAAATAAAACAAAATGAAAGCGAAGCTTATACTAATATAATCACTTCAGGTAATCTTTTTAAAACGGTATTGGATTAATTTTAAAATATTTATTATTAAATACCTACTGCTTATATTTGTTTGATATATTTAACTAAATAAAACATAGATTATTTATCTATTTAGCATTAACTTTATGCAATAACATGATGATTTGCATATACAAATTAAAAATGTGTGTTAGATCAATTTTGAGTTTTTTAATGTAGACACAAATAGTTTCGAAAAACTATTTATCCTGCCTTTATCCGCATTAAATGGTGCATAGAACATTGCATCGTATAACAGTGGTATTATCTTGATCGTTTATTTTAAAACATGAAAAAAATGTGATCAACTCTGCACTTCAAGTTCCAGCAGGGGTAATATCGAATAAATAATCGAGTGAAAAAATCACTTACATTTATTTTAACCTTTTAACTATATTAAAAAGTTTGAAAAAAAGGTTATTGGGAGTATACATCAGTAAGAGTTTGAGTAGTTGCTAGGCATCTTATTAGAGTTATTATGGATTCCACATTCATACCAATTACAGAGATACTAGAAATGAGAGTGGCGTAGGTATTTAGCGGCAAACCTTCACCTGGTTCTTGACATTGCGACGCAATGAAATAGAAACTTGTATAGTAAGTGTCGATGACTTTTTCCCCATAGTCCGCTATTTATTCCGCGATGGTTACGACAAAACCTTGGGAGACTACCAGAACAATTGGAGTCTGTTCTTCACGTGGTTACATTCTATATTACATCGTCGATTGTGTTTTTACATCGAGTAAGCAACCGATGAACTTGACGCGCTTTCGCTCGCTATGAAAATTCCTTTGTAAGAAGCATTATCACTTTTTACAGTTGAATAATCACAGGTGCATTGTCTTCGTGTGATTTATCTCGCCGATTTCAATTAAGCCATGCTTTCTATTCGGTGATTGAGACAAACTTGATTTAAGATCCATGTGCAAAAAAAATAAAGACATCCCTAAATATATAAAATAAATTCATTCAAAAGTTTTTACCTTATTTTTAAATCTAAGCGTTGTTAATTTTTTGAACAATGCTACAAAGCTTTCAAAAGGAACCTTCAGACCCCAAATTTGATGCATTGGAATAAAATTAAATTGTTAATTAGGGTAGTACATTATTTCAAATAACATCGTCGCTTGATTTATCAGTCACTTTATGGTAATATGATGGTATGTATATGTTTTTTTATTTAATTTTTACTTGGTAAACAACACCTATAAAAAATATATTACCATACATGTTTCGATACATTTCGCCTTATCAATCTTTTATAGATAGTGGGTTTACAAAGAAGAATTAAAATTCATAAAAATATTCTTAAATTCTTTTTTAAATTCACTCCTTTCATATTTTATGGTACTGAAATGATTTTCTGTATTTTTTGCGATTGCAAACTAAAAACGGTGTTAATTTCTATATCATACATATAGAAGTTTGCACCGTTTTTAGTTACTAACTCTTAATTACTTTTGTACTTATATTTATATTAAGCTAGGTGAAAGGGTGTGACTTAATTAAATTACAATACTAAATTCACAAAAATTTCACGAAACTTGAAAATGTTGTATTATAAATCAAAAATAGATACATTTATTCAGAATCAAAATTCATTACCTTCACTTTCAAATTTGCATTTATTCCTAAAACAATTGAAAATCACTGCTAATTATAATGATTAAGCGTGAGTAAAAAAATATGCATAGATTACAGTGAAAAAGTTTCAGTTTCATCGGTTCATTAAAAAGGTCAGTGAACTTCAATGGTTTATTACGATTGTAATAAGAAAATTCTTACAAAGAGAAACTTAAGCACATACTTCTTGTGAACTTGTCATTGTGCTTACAACTGCATTGTCAAAGTAACCATATTTTTTAAATAGTGCGTAAGATATGGTTTTTTATTGTAATGGATAAAAAATTCCCTTTATAGGCTTTCAGTATTTAAAAATAAAACATAAAGTTTTGTTTGAAAAACGATGGCTGTTATAATATGTGTGAATTAGTGAATTGTAAAGAAATGAAAAAAAATAACTCTCTATGATCTTGAATTTAAATTAAAGGAATTGATTTCAACAAACATGTAATGAAATGACTTTTTACACAAAAAAATTAAACTGAATACAATCAATACTTGTAGCATCGATCAGTAGCTAACGATGAAAAATATTTTTGACAATTTTTTTCAAACGGTTTGTTTTAAGTAGTATTATATAATTTGCAAATTTAACTATTTTATATGAATAAGGTATAATAAATAAAAGATAAAACTTTTTAGAAGTCTTAAAAATGGGCAACGAAATACTTAAGAAATTCTGTAAACATTTAATTAAATATTTCTTTATATTAATCATTAATGTATATTTGGTAGCAACATCCGTTTTTGTAGAAGCACTTGTATTACATTTATTCATTAATGGCATAATTTATGGAAGTAGGTGGTATATCCATACAAACACTCATTAATCTTTCCAAACCATTAGTTTTTTTTTAAAACGGAATGCCCGCTGAATGTAAATATTCATTTATACAAAGAGCTTACAGTTTACTGCATACGAGCATCAGTGATGATGGAAATGAGAAGAATGACCCTAAAGGCTAATTTTGTTTGCGGAATGGAAGCCTACTTTGAGTCGACAGAAGCATAGAACCTATTATATAAATTACATACCCAGCTTCGTATGCCTTCAAATCGTTTTAATACGTAAATTCCTTGAAACGTACATGCTATCTTCATTATCTTACATACATACTTGTACGTACAATATGGCTTAGTATAAAGTATTTATTTTGAAAAAAACTTATTTTTCGTTTTATATATTAGGTATTATATCCGGGTTCATAGTATAATGATAAGCCCATTAAGATAAAGAGCAATAACCCTCTTTTTTGATGTCCAGGGGGGGAGGAAGGAATAAATGAGTGATTTTCAATATAATATATACTTATTCAATATTTTCCTGGACTGATAACGCTACTTTCACGAATTTAACGATCAAGGTAATAATATTTCTTTAAAATCCAGTGCTCTTTGCATCATTTGGTGCGGATAAGGGTTTTAATAAAAATATATAAAAACATGTATATATATATATATATATATATATATATATATATATATATATATATATATATATATATATATATATATATATATATATTTATATATATATATATATTTATATATATATATATATATATATATATATATATATATATATATATATATTGTATATATATATATATATATATATATATATATATATATATATATATATATATATATATATATATATATATATATATATATATATATATATATATATATATATATATATATATACATATATAAAAATATATATATAGAAGTGTATGACTGTAGTAAAGATAATATTTTATGTTTAATGATAATAAGCATGTATTCATGTTTTTTGTTCCAAGATATTTTCAATACGCTTTTTTATAATAAACTAAAAATAAAACTAACCACATTTTTTTACGAAAACGATATTCAATATATTTATATATATAACCCAACAATTATAGGCTGGAAATATAATTAGCCATTTATATTCTAATTTGAAAGGAGTTGATTTATAACTTGACGTAAATGTTTAAACGTATAAACATAAATAAGGCATAGCTTACTGGTCTTACGATATTCTGTACGCAAATTTATTGATCACAGCGTATGCCATTGACAAAGTCGATACTATTCTATGGTACACATGCATTGAGCCATTCAGGATAACTCATAAAGATTGTAAACCCATTGAGCATGCTCTCCACAGCGACATGTATTCGCCTTTTAAAAATCCCTTAAAGTTACCATCATTTATCCCATAAAATAAACGGCAGCTCGTGATTAAAAAGCCAGATTCTATGTGACCATAGAAGGAATAATAATAAATAAGTTATATAATGTAGGGGCATAAATATTTTTGGATTATTCGCTTTATAAATAATGCATCCTGCAGGGTGTACGTGACCGAGAGCTTTATTTGATCCCTTATGTTTTGCGTCCGATTCATATTTCGCTTTACAAGTATCGCGTAATTGTCATAATAACTCTTAAGAATGGTTATTGAAGGTACACGATTTCTATACAAAAGAATCTACTATTATTTAATCGAAGTATGTCTAAAAATATCAAGTGAGTGTAGTAAATTATTTAATATTTCCTGTAGCGTTTCAAATCCTCAACTTACAAGGAAGCTTCGTAAAGCGTGGTCTGTTATATAAATATTTTTTTCCCTTTAGCCACTTTCTCGTTTGGCGGTTTTTGTAAGGTGTCGTAGAAAAAAAAAGTTACATGAATGGGACACAAATCTCACGCCGACTAATCACCGTTCGAAAGCCGGGCAAGATCAGGTAAAACCAAAAGGGACGAACAGGTGAATCGAGACCTACTCACCGTCCTTATTAAAAATTGCGACCTAATTCGAGAATAGGTAAGGTGTGGCTTGAGTGCCTATAAAAAGCTCAAAAAGGAAGCGCTTGGATGCAACCTGAACATATTGTTTAATCGAATAATAAGTTTTGTTTGGTTTATATTTAAAACATTTTTAAATATGCTATTGGCAAATGATATAAAAAAAAAAACATTTGTAAATAATTATGTATATTTTAATATGAAATAAATCTGACTAATGACCTTTTTTCCGTGTAATTCACGATAAAGGTAAAATGACTGCATTATGTGGTGTTAAGACAAGCATAGTAATAAAAAAAATATATTTTGGGAATACCAATTTAGAAAATATTAAAATGTGCTAGTTTATTAAAAAGCAGAAACGCTGAAATACTAAGCAATTTAACTGTAATTCAAATTAAAGAATTGAATTTATTCGAGGGAAACAAATTGAGTCTCATATTATTTTTTGACATCTTATCAAACATGAAGAAGAATATGGAAGTCATTTACAGGGCTGACGACCGTCATAGGCTGGTTTAAGTGATAACTTTATAGAAGTGTAACATTCACCAATTCTACATATTATTGAGAACCACACTACTCAAATTCTTGGAAGTTATGTATGTATGATCGAATTTCGAAACATTGTTCTTAAATCGCTAGAACTTCACTAGAGACATCTATCAGTATGATGAAAATAAGTTTTTAAAAAAAAACTAACTCCTATAATTGGAGATAATCCAGATAAATGCTCTAAATCGAGTCTCAGTTGATGTTTAAAGATTATTGGTTATTGAATATTAACACAATTAATACGATTCATTTAATTTTCTGCTTACAAAATATAAATCACACTATATTCAACTTATCATAAGAGATCATAATATAATAACCTCTTTTTTCATTATTTCCAAAAAATATTTTTATTATGAACGTGTTTAAAAATAAAAATTGCCTCCTTAAAGTTTTTGATTTGAGCACTTTTTTTATTCTTCACATTTAATTATTATTCCATTAGATTGAGTGTTCATATATGTCAGATTATTATCTGTTAATGATATTTTAACCGACGTTTTCATTTCAGGGTGTTTTTTTTCACGTTCGTCATTCACAAAAAAATAAGGGATGTTGCCCATTGAACCACATTCTCTTCTACTTTGTGAATAGAAGATCAATATTGCTCAAGAAAAAACCTTTCTAATGGGCACACCATTAAAATAAAACATCCAACAAAACACACACGGTAGTATTTATTGTATCCGGTATTGTCTGAAGATTTTTTATATATTTTTTTTAAGATTGGATTTTTTAATGACACTTGAAAATTATAAAGTCGATAATTAAGAAATAGTGCTTGACTAGAAAAAGGAAAACTTTAGCTACAATATTTATTGTATGTATGTATATGTCAATATTTTATAGTCTCAAGAGGCATCAAAGCATTTTTATAGATATATATATATATATATATATATATATATATATATATATATATATATATATATATATATATATATATATATATATATATATATATATTATATATATATATATCCCTTCTACAAATTCTAAATATGAATGTAGCATATAAATAAACAAAAGAGATTATCGCGAATAAAATTTTAACAACAATTTTCAAGAGTCTGCAACATTTATCAATTATCAATTATGTTGAAAATAAAAAAAATCCCTTATTAAAAGTGGTATACTATTTTATCAATATATATATTTTAAATTCTAATTTTACAAATATTTTATGTGTGAGTGTATATTAAAAGAAAAAACTACTATTTATATAATTTAAGGTAAAATATATGATCATTTTGATGACAAGCAAAGCCAAAGGGTAATAAGGATGCGGAAATTTAATATGAAAAGAATATAACAAACACCCATTTAATCGGTATTGAACTGAATTTATTAATTGAATTTATTTACATATTTTAATATTTTTAACGTATTCACCGTCGTATATTAGTAAAAATATAAAAGAACAAATATTGAGATAAGCATTTTTATCAGTTTGGCATGCCTTGACGTAAAAAAATAAAATATCTCCAAACGATTTTTTTTATTGGACCAGGTCACAATTTTCAGTCTGATATCAATATATTACTTGAATTAATGAGTGCAAATGATCAATTAATGTCTCTTCTTGACCGAGTATCTCATGAGTGAAATGTACTGACATTCACACATTACACGTGTCACGGTGTTCACACTCTGCCGAGGTCGTATTGAGGTCATTTCGGACGGAAAATGTTGAGGCTGTCATTTTGGTAAGTTATATGGAGGTAAAGCAAACTTGATTAATTTTGTTTCCAATCCCATGCATGCAAAATTATAATTCCGATTTTGAAGATAGTAATTAAACTGTAAATGATTCGAGAATTATGAAACGTCGGTGTGTTGCAATAATTAATATGTTGTACAGTTTAAGTCTTTAACTCTATATTGGTATTGAAGACGAAAATATAAGATAGTTCTTGATCAAGCTCTAACTTTTATAAAACAAAATTTTGAATACATATTAAAGAAAAAGTTAAAATGCAAATTATTTTTTAAGATATTTGTTTTTGATACAATCAAACAATTTTATTTTATTTGTCAAAGTAAATTCCCACTGATTATAAATTCTACCCATATCATGTTAAAGATTTGCTTTTGCTAGATTCTAGTAAACTATTTTCATATTCTATGATTTTTACGTTGTACGTTAATACTTTCCATATCATTCATCGTTCACTTACCACTTTTAAGTGGTATTACACATAGTGAACGATGAATGATAAGGAGAGTTATATATCTATCCCACAAAGTTAACAATGCTTTCAATATAGAAATTGTTTTTATTATATACATTATTTTTAAATCTCTAATTTTCGATAGTTAGCAAATCGATGTGTTTTTTGTAGTTAAAAACTAAATCATGCAATGAAATCTGTTGTTTACCATTAATAAAATCTAATCCAAAATGTGGTAAGATTATTACACTACAGAGTTGAACAGAATTAATATCGATGAAATTATTATGTATTTAAAAGTGATACTTAATGCCAGAACTACCAATAAAAGTAGTTAAATTATTCGATAGCTATTCTCAAGCAGTAATAAAGGTATTTTTTTGAAAATATTAAGTAAAATAGTTAATATCCAAGAGTAGTTAAGGCTTTATAATGTTAAGAAGGTTTGAGCTTTAAAGGTAATCATACAATTTGACTGGTGTATAGTCTAGTACATTGAAATGGTCTTTATTCAGGCACGTAATAAAAAAATTAAAAAGTCCAAATAGGAAATATTAGATGTAAAGATTGTTGTCATTTGTGTGATGTGAAAAAGTAACTTTTTCTATATTTGAACACTAACTCGACGATGCATTGTACCTGTTAAAATAATTTGTGGTTCAACAAAATTTTAAATACCAATAATACTAATAATAACACCGGCATATTAAAATTAAAGTCGAGTTTAATTTGGCACCGAGTAATCGAGTTTAATTTGGCACCAGTTATCGCCGTAAATTCTTTATTTGTTCATGAGTATGTGATATACATATAATGTAATATAATGAGTCCACATACCTCCGGTATATGGGTGTCGTAAAGCGTGGTGTAGGTAAACTAAATTAGATCGGAGTTCAAGGATATTATAAACTTTTATTGCAGCTTATGCATGTGAATTTACGAGTAATTACTGCTATACAGAGCATTATGGAGTCGGTTTAACAGCCTTTGATAAAATTAATTTAACTAACTTTTGAACATATTTTCTTATAAATTACCATAATTTGTACGTTATGTAAACGAATATTTTTTCAAAAGTAAAAAACCTAAGGGTAAATTATTATTTTCCAATATATAAACATAAAAGCTCGAAATATGAAACTTCGTTTAATCGTTATAAAATTGTGGAATCTATAGAAACTTTTCTTTTCATGAATTGATTCGACAGTCAATCTATCCATTTTTATAATTGGTTATAATTACTTTGGTGGAAAAATTTGATTAATTACGTTTTGGCAAAAAAAATGGTAATAGTGAAAAATGTTAGTTAAATGTATGAGATGTATGCATTTCAGATATTTTGTTAATAATATGTGAATATGGTATAGTTTTCTACTATAAAGGTCTTTTAACTAATAAAAAAAAGGTATATATTTTTTTTTAGAGTAAACGAAAAGAAATATTCTGAACAATCATCGAGTTAGTATACTAAACAAAATAGTGTAGTATATTTTCTAGTTTAACAAAATATTTACATGATCTTTTGTTTCAACGGAAATGTTTTAAAAGGACTATATTTATTATCTCTCTCAGTTTCTGTGTGGATCCCACGGCCTTCGAGGTCACCCGACCCTAACGAAAGAAATGCCAAAATTTCCCATACATCACAGCGAGCTTCTCAGCCCAATGATGACGTTGACTTATGTTCCTCTGCAAATGTAATAACCGGTTAATCGCTGTCATATCTTTCCGGGGTGTTTACCATATAGTGAGAATTGAGTAGAATTCTAAATAAATCGTGTTTTTATTCAGTTGCAACGATATGTAGTCTAATGTACATATATATAAACGTAATATTCATTTGCTTTTCTGTGGGTATATTATATAAAAAAGTTAAATTTTAAACTTTGCAGTGTAGAAAAATATGTCTTTGCTTCTATCCAGTAAGATACTTATATTTTTTGTAAGGGTAACAGCCATATAATACGGATTCATAAGCAGTAATTCAATACTTTAGAATCGTTAAAAAATGGCAAAAGTAGAATTCCCGTAGAGGTCCCGGGTTCGACTCTCATTAGGATTAAAATACAATAAATATTTTCGAATTTTCCCCAAATTTATTGAATTGGATTGATACCTAAAGCGCAGGGCTGATCACTTTTTTTCTTCGTGTATTTAACGATCAAGATGACACTGCTTCTATATGATACATAGCCCTACGCAATGAGGGTTATAAAACGTGAATTTTTAACGTATGTACGTGGTGCTTATTTAAACACCATATATATTATATATTGGCACTTAAAGAAAATAGTAAAATAATAAAATGAATGGAAGTTTTTGAACACCCTCACCAAACCTGCATTAAATAAGTGATGCCCAAACCATGGCGCATGTACCAAACTTGACACATAAGATGATTACAAGTAGCCCATAACATCTTCGTGTCAGCCCATTTTTTAAAAAGGCTTCATACTTGAACCCACGTTAATGTTTTCGACATTTATGTTATTTCAGTTAAATCTATATAGTCTTCGACATTTTTAACTTTTAGGTGTCTGAAACTATTTTAAAACATCCATTTTACTAAATTAATATTGAAATAAACTACCGTTTCATAACCATAAAGGTTAAGATATAAAGTAAGAAAGTAAAAATCCTATATTGAGTTGTATGTGAATGTGTATTGTGAAGTCATCTGTGACAAAAGGTGTATGGTATACTTGAAGTTGGCTACCACTGCATTAACGTGTACAACTTGGATTTCAATTATGGTTGATATTTGCAAAAGCTTGTCAAATTATTATTTCTATCAAAATACCTACGTCAAAACACAGTAGGTGGTCTGTTTATGTAGTGCAGGAAATTCAGAAATGTATTCTTTGGTGCAACTGTAGTTTTGTACAATTATTTATAGGTTATATTGGTTCCTCTCTTCCGCTTCAGTCAAAGAGACGTGGTTCGTGCTTCGGATCGTAAACAAATAAGCAAAAACGAAGTTCGCGGAGATAATATTGTAGTGAACGGAGATCCATTTTGACACCAAACAAAGAAACGGTATGAAATAAAACTATGTAAATACATTATATACGGTATATATCGAAATTTAATTAATGTTGGATATTCTCCTAAATTATGTAGATAGGAGCATGGTTCAGCCCAAAATATCCAAAATAATTGCACTAAAACTATAAAACGTTTCAATTTTGCTAATGACTTTGCAATATGCGTACTGTATTGTATTTAATAAACACGATTTCCTAATAATAAAAGTTATGTTATGTTAAAATTTTGACATTATAATGTTACATATTTTTAGTTTAGTAAAAAAAAGCACTATCGAAAAAAATATGATAAATGTGTTGAAATGGTTTGGGCATGTGAATCGTATGAGTAAAAAAAAAAAGGCGAATGGGGCTGGTAATAGAAGCAAAAGAAGACAGAGGAAAACAGTGGCGATGCACGAATGCAGAAGAGGCGAAGATTGTTTGCAAGAAGACAGATTGGTAGGTTTTTTATCTCTTTGTTATGCAAAAAATTAAATATTGTGAAATTGCATATGTAACATACATTTAAAATGTGTATTTCCCAATTTTTGTTTTGGAATTATACGTAATCCCGTTTAGCACTGTGAACGATCGAGTATTTGGCATTTATCTTAAATTTTGATATAGCTTAAAGAACCTCGACCGTGACTAAGTAGACATACTATATAGCATTAAGTATCAAATAACCGACTTGTCAGGTGAAACAGGTTCAAGCAGAGACACGTAATACGTAATGAACACAAGACATCTCAGATTCGCCCTAACACATAAAACATAATTTATAATTATTAATTAATCCGCTCGCTAATACAGCGTTAGTCTACTTAATGGAGAGAAAATTGTAATTAGTGCCTCATTAATAAATTCGTCTTTAAAAAGCTCTCCATTAAAGATCAGGTAGGAAATGATATTCATTAAATTAAATTATTTGGAACTAATAAATCAATAATCATTTAAAAATAAATTATACAGGGCCGCGCATAAACAGTTATCAGTTTTAATAACGAGTTGTCGATAATGAGACTATGTTACTTCGGCATTTTTAAGAGAAATTATCTTAGAAGATCCACGTATTCATATAAATTTTAAATCATATTTTTTCAGTCCTATTTATTAATCGCTAGTTAGATTCATTGCGTACCATTTTAAGAGTTTGGATAAAATGAGATTTTAATATTTTTGCCACAAATGTATGAGTAATACGAGTAAATATTTTAAGATATTTTATTCTATTTTAAACTTATTTATTTTTCTTATATTTTTCTTATTTTCTTTAGTATAATATATACAGCATAATAACGTGATCAAAATGAATGTAGCCTTTTTCATACAAAGTCAAAAATGAATATATATATATATATATATATATATATATATATATATATATATATATACATATATAAATATATATATAAATATATATATATATATATAAATATATATATATATATATATATATATATATATATATATATATATATATATATATATATATATATATATATATATATATATATATATATATATATATATATATATATATATATATATATATATATATATATATATATATATATATATATATAAATTTATATTTTATAAATACATATTTTTCATTTATCTTATCGCTTTGAATAAAAATGGCTATAAAATACTTGCACTGAGTTTACCATTTAGGGTTGATTAGGTTCATTCGTTTGTTTCAATGTAAGTTTGTATATGAAAAGTGGTAGAAAGAGAATGTCGGAAACTTACAAAGAAATGTTTATAACGTATGTATTGGTTTTTCAATTTACAATAATCGGATAAAATCTGCCTTTATTGAAATAACGCGAGCTGTGTAACTTTTATTACTTACCGTCCTTAAAATATTATAAGCGTTCTTCAAAAGTTTATTACGAACAAAATTGTTCCAGCCCGAAGGCTGTTATTATGAAAGCGGTTTTAATTTTATTGAACCTTATATGGACCATAAACAGCCATAAGTCACTACGGTCTAATATTCTATACCCGCTAAAGGCACCTCAGATTATTGAAAGGAATACCTAATTAGTAATTCATGAGAATTGTATTATATCACTCAATACATGATTCACAAAAACCACAGAGAATGTTGGATTACACGCTTGATTGGAATCGTGAAGGCTCAACGATTTGGACTATTGATTGATTTAAATAATGAAATGAATGATCTCAAGTAAACGTAGGCTTGAACAAAAAAATTAATTGAAATAAAATGTTATTATCATACTGAAGCCGTCAACAATTATTTATATAATTTTGAATTTTATTTCAGCCTTTCTTGAATATTTTTTTATCCTATTATTAGACCTTTAAACTTCATAATGTAAACTTCACATGTAAATGAATAAAAAACAGATGTTGTGTATCATGCTAGCGCAAAAAGTGGATGTTACCCTATTGTTGCATAAGGCACTTAAGTATTTAAAAAAATATATAGTAAGCTGTTAGAGAATCTTTTGGAGCTTTTAAATTGGGGTCCATGTTGTTGAGTCGATTTTCAAAACGACAAACATTTAAAAAAATGTAGTAACTTAATAAACATGGAATATATATATATATATACAACAAACAATAATTTACTATTTCAAATAGGGTAAGTATTTAATGCATTGTGTCTTCTCCACAAAATCTTATTAAACTTTTTGAATTATTATACCATAAATTCCTTATTATTTAATTAAATACCTGATTCGTGAGAGATGGTAATTTACTAGACACAATTATGATTTTAATTAAAAGAGAGAAGGATACAGGAAGTGAGGATTATTTTTCGGGACTTTTTTCTAAACGGTCTAACTTTTGACATATTTTGAGGATACAGGTATAAAATATATATATTTATAGGGTGGATACTTAAGAGTCTAGTAAGTTTTTGAAAATAATACGTAAAGGGGGATCGAAAGTTCATTTAGTAGAAATTGACACTTATTGAATGCGTGGCCATGAATTCATAGATCTCGTGTCTGTCCCTAATGCATGTATTTTTAGTTTTCCGTAAAGTGAATCGTTTTACAGCCTCCTTCTAGCACGCCTGCGCAGTAAGGAGTCGGAACTGTTGGGTTTATTGCGCAGACTTGCAATTAAATGCAAATTATTCTCGTGCCTCGGTACAAAGTTCGTGCGGTACATCCTTGGAAGCACAGCCAAGTTCACGTAAAGCGTTCTATTAATTGCAATCAAGGTGCAGCTCAGTCAATTAAAACGCATCCGTGTTTAAATTAAGCGGTGCCTTATAATTATTAACAATGTTCACGAATATTACTCGCATATAACCGAATGCAATATGTTATTTGTCGAACATTTAGTGAATTTCCTGCGAGAGCATATTTCATTGGAGAACAGTTATTATTTTCATGAATAAGTATTACAGTTACATCCGGAAAACGTGTAATTTTCATTGTAATAAAAGTATTTACTTGTATGTTATGTAATCTACCACAAAGTACTTATTTTTACATAAATAATAATTAGTGTGGAAATTTTTTAATTTTTATTAATAAATACAAGTTATTAATAATTTCTATTAATATGAATTAGGGTTTCATATATGTACATATTAAATTTGAATAATAATATACATTTAAGTCCGTATTAACCGTATATATAATATATTTTCATATTTGTCTTTATTAAAGCAAATATCAGTACCTAATTGTTATTGTACGTCTGTGATACATCGCCTACTCCTTTCAAGAACGTCATAAATCAAAAATCGTCAATATTCAGTTGTGCATGTTTTCCGAATGCCCAGAAAATGTTCTATATCCCAGCAAAAGAGGCATATTTTTAACTTAATTTTTCTAATTTCCGCTACAGGGCAGAATGTGTTGTTTTTGCATTTTGAAGCAAAGGTATTGTTTAATTATTTTTTGAAATATACTAAATATTTTTCAAATGAAGAAAAAACCTTCAGGTTTTACCTAAAAAGATCTGTTGCACAGTAAAAACTTCAGTAAGTGGCTTGATATTTATTTTTAAAACGTTGTATTTTATTTTTAAACTCTAAAAACGCTCTCCTGAAAAATCAAGTTTTTTTATTTATGACATTCTTGAAAGAAGTGAGCGACATGTTTCGATGAATATCATTTTGAAACTCAACAATTTTCAAATGTTCAAAAATAAAATACTTTTTTTACTTTTGGTTGCAGACCTTATATTATTGAGATCGAACCTGTCAATTCCCATGTGAGTTCACTATCTTCATTACAATATGAATGTAATATCAAGTTGCAAGATTGAATCCATTCCAAAACGAGTTGAGTTGTATTTTGTATGCAGCGGAATAAGTCTAGGATTCCGTATTACCTAACCACCGTTGTACGATCGACGCTCAAACCGCAGCATACTTGGTCGTAATATATGGTTTCAACGCAGTCAGTTCCGCGCCCGAGCACCTAATATCACCTCAGAGGCGTCCATCGTACCAGCGCTAACTAGCAACTAGTAGCCGAGATGCCATTTAAACCATGGTATTCGGTTACAAAGAGTACAATCAATGTTAGACTTGACCATAAGCTGCCGCGATTTCCAATTCAAGGTAGAGCTGCGGTTTCGGCCGGGCTTTGCTCACTGTCATCTCAATATTATGCTTATTATTAATTTTACCTACTGACGTTACATTTTTTAAGACTGGCAGGCATACTATCGAATTGCACGCTTGTCAGTTTGTGCGATTCGCTCTCCTTGCGACCGGATTGCGTGTCGGTTTGTGAAATTTTGGAAACAAGTATGGTTTACCAGTTAAGGGATTAATGTTCCATCTATCTTATTCACGTTTTACTCCTTGGTTGATAAAATCTCTCACAGAAACGATATCGCGGTATCCAATGTCTTATGTTCATGCAAATTGTGAAATATTCATGTCACTCCTGGATTTTAAAACATGTTTGTTTTTGGTGTAGTAATTTTATATGTTCGCCTCCGTAGCATTGTGGTCAGCGCGTTTCGCTACCGCGTTGGATGTCTCGGGTTCGATTTCTAGGGGGATCAAAATAAACGTAAACAAATTAATTTACTTACCAACCATCACGTCGCTTCTCCACAAAGGTCATCAAAGAGAATATAACGCCACACCAATCTGTATTTGCAAACAATCATCACCTCTCCAAAATTAATGCATCTGCTCATACATACCCGCCGGATATTCCGACTCCTGAGTATTTGAAATACTTCCAAGTTTTTCTCGGTCTGCCTCTGCTTGTATTACAACCACATTTGTTTCATAAATTTGTTTTACTATTCTTTCTTCACTCATTCGATGCACATGCTCAAACCATCTCGCCTTTTAATTTAACTGAAATTTTATTAAATAATCTAATCTATTGCTATCTTATATGAATATATAATCGAGTAAAAAAATCACATTTATATATTTTTACCCCCCCCTTTCCCAAGGAATTGAACTCGGAGCCTTCAGGATTGTAGCCAAAAGCGCTGACCACTATACTATTGACGCTGACAAAAAGCTCGAGGCGGGCTCGAGAGCAGTGTGTAATATATGTGTATATGATTTTATACGAATTCAGTAAACATACTTTATGCATGTACTTGACTTAGTCGCGCAAGTAAAATTATGTACATTATTCATAAGTCCATTCGTGAGCGGGGTCTTCTTTTTGGTCCATTGGCCATTCACAGATTGCTCGTACGTGTGTAGAAACGGATGCAGCATATTCCTGGGGCGGATGTAGGCGTTTGTTAATTGATATGCTGTGCTTTATTAAGAAGTGCATCTCGAGTATTGTATCTCTAAGCTCCTCCGTTAATTGCTAAAGCGGTGCTTAAGGAATATCTATCACTACCTTGAATTGATATTTTCATTTGAGTTTTTGCCGTATTGAATCTATAAAGAGTGCTATTATGTACATTACACGGCTATTACTTTAATATCATAATCACATGCTTTCTTCATTATTTGATTTGAAAAAATAATGAATGTTTTAAAAAAGGAAGTTTGACGCAATTTGCTTAGGAATAGAGAGAGTAAAAACACGAAAAATATATATTTTTCATGTTTTTATTAATTCGATTTATAAGAATGCACCCAAGTATATTTAACCTAATTTATAAACTAATTAAGTTTATTAAATATCACAAATATATATTAAAAACAACGTAAATGATTCTCCTTTATGACCTGTGATTTGATTGAAAATTGTATTATTAATATCGATATTCATATTCTTAAAACGTAAATATGATTTTTAACACAATATTTTGAGTGTATCAAAACCTTTCTTCACAAATCTGGGTAAGCCTACACTTAGAAATTATTTACTTATTGATATTCAACATAGATGAAGAAGAATATGGAAAATATTTGATACATACTTTAAAAATGTCTCTTCTTATCAAAAAAGGTACTGAACTTAATCATAGATGGTGCCGAAGATGTAGCATGTGCAAGAAGGTGTCAATTGAAACATAAATTTAGGTACAAAATTTAAGTAGTGTGGTTGTCTATCATGGGTAGAATAGGGAATGTTATAAGTAATGGTGATTTTAAATTCATCTGTATTTATCGATGTTGTGCGCAGTTTACAAATAGCGCGGAAAATACATATGTACAACAATTATCCTGGATTCACATATTTAAAAAAAAGTTGTCATTTTAAAAAAGAAAACAGACGATAATTTTCATCTCTATTACATTTTATTTATCATTTAAACTTTTCTGAAAATCGGTGGATTGGTGGAAAGATTAATTAAATACATATAGTTTATTGAATACATAATGAAACCCTGTAAAAATAAAAATATAATAAATTTAAGTACATCGTTCTTATAAAAATAATTAAAATTATTTCGATAATACATCAAAAGCTTTCAAGCCATGTTTTAATTTTAATCTGACGTAAGTTCCATGAATGCGTGCTTTATCGAGGCAACTCGCAACTTACGAGTGCATGTGCAGTATGCGTCGGTTTCAGATTGAACGTTATCAAAATACGCCACAAAGCCCCGAACAATCAGCTTATTATTATCAAGAAGACTCTTTACGTGCAAGATATTTCAAAGAACCAATATACACTATGACTCTTGACACGAGAAATCACTTTAAAAGTTGCACGGTACTTACCCCAATTATTTCGATACGTTGTTTTATAAATCAGTCAATCATTATTTATGTTTTTAAATAAATAATGGCTTGAAAATTTTTCTCTATAGTATAATGTCAAACAATTAAAATTATAAAGGAATCTTCTACTTAAAGTTCTTGAAAAAAAATTAAACGTCGATGATTTATATTGTTTCATATGGTCTTACTATCTAAAATAACGCATTAATAATATTAAGTTGGTATAGATACTCGTATATTTTAAACTCTTATAAAATTAAGACTGTCGCGTTGATTAGGACTTTTTTCAATTTTAATATAAATAAATAAATAAATATGGAATAATAAATAAATATCTTAAAACAGGATTTTTCAATAATTGGGTAAAATATAATGTTTTTTTTTTCTTTAAATTTAGCTTAATTGAACAATTTAAATTACTGTTTTTACACGTATTCAAGATAAAATCTTTTTCTTAAGTGGTCACCGAGTTAAGAGGTAAAATCCAAGGGTGTTGTCGATCTTTTCAGTTTATTTCTATACTATAAAATAAATAAGATATTGTTTCCGAGTAATATCTTACATTCGCAAGAAATTTTATAATTAATGTCCCATTATGTTTCTGAATTCTATAAGCCATTAATTTAATGAAATCGTCTTCTTAATAGCATTAACAGATATCTCGGCAAATCAGACACTTTCATCTGTAGGATTGTTCTAATAACATTTAATAACACAATAAAGTACGTGTCCATACATGGACACTGACAGCATAGAAACTGTTTGCATACAATGGTAGCGTCTTCACACTGGGAATATTTTCAACCGTTTCCCTTGTAAAGGAGGAGTACTAAAGAAAATGAAAAAACAATACACAAATTACCTTAAGTCAGAAAAGGCCCCCCATGACATATAAACATACACCTGCTTATTAACATATTTGTTTGCATGAAATACGATCGTAAATTTTATATAAGCGTAATAAAAATAATATATTTCTTGTTAAACATAAAAATAAACTTTGCTAAAAATGGTTCATTACATATTTAATATGCGATTTATGTAATTGAATCTTTCGTCTTAAATTGTATTTTGTTTTTTTTTTATTTTTGGAAACATTGTTATTTATTTTATTTTTTGTTGTTTTCTTATTGTTTTTATTTTATTAAAAGTAAAAGAGGTAATGAGGGGATCCCGAGGGGTGGGGACGAAGTGTCGGCCTCTGTCTGTACATCCTCCTCCCCCCTCATTAATTGAATAGAGCTTTATTTATTTCTTCAGAAATATTTTGAAGATTTTCCTCTATGTGCAGCTGACAGAGAGTCCCTCAAAAAATATATTGGATTTATGCAGTAAAATATATTTTGTGTATATATTATTTTTTTAAGCAAACAGTACGTATGGAGTCCTAGGCAGATATTGTATGGAAAATTGTTGTCAATTAATTTCTTTAGTGCTGTGGCCTGAAATCTTTAACTATTTTGATCTTCTATCTTCTGAGCTTCAATAATATGAGAATACCATAAAAATACGACAATACTCATATTTATACAATTTAAAAACAATAAACAAAATAATTGAGAAACAAAGTATTCAAATATCCAATTCAATACTTAAAAGTGTCACTATTGTGGTACAAAAAAAAATATAATAAAAAACTGAAACCTCATTTATAAATCATTGTCCGTTTTTGCAAAACAAACTGCACAAATTACCTTAAAACGCTACCAAAAATATATTAAACTCACTCTCTGTATCCAGATAAAACCTGCATTCATAAATTATAACACTTGAGTGTTTAGCGCCGGTAATTTAATAGAAAATACGATGAGATTAACTGGATGAAGGTAGTATACAGGATGTGGGAATAATATGTTGTCTTTTATTGCTTGTATGGACTATTCGTTACACGATCAAATTTTAACGATGACTCTTAATATGCGCATATGCCAATTTTTAAGAAAATAAATACTTTCAAATGACATACAATGGTTTTCTAGTGGTTTTGGGATTAGATTAGATATTATTTTTCTTCTTCTTTTAACCCCTATCCGCACCCAATGGTGCATAGGGCACTGCATTGTAGCGATGCAGTATTAACTTGATTGTTAATTGCATGAATGCATGGTGATTAGACCTGCGCTTCTTGTCCAGGGTGATATGAAATAAATATGACAGCAAAAATCGACCACTTTTATAATTATTAACACCACTGGGAATCGAACCCGGGACCTCCAGAACGGTAGCCATTACATTAAGGAGGTGGAAAAATGATATATTTGAGATAAAATATAACACATAAATAATTGATGTCATTGGTATGTCTCCCCTCAGATATTTGATAGTTGTAGCAGGTAATAATGGACGCACTTGGTAACTCGCCCTCTGCGATATTATCCGATACAGATGCGCAATATGAGAAGCCTCACTGATATCCGTGTTCATTCATGGACCACTGTCCTCCCATACCTGATTGTAGTGGTCTGCCGGCGGTATTGTGGTATCGTCATAATATTGAAGATGAATCATTCTAGAGCCACAGTTTAAAAGTAAATTATTTTAATACATGTATTAATAAAAAAAATGTGAAAACAAAGTTAATTAATTTTATAACAACATCATAACAAGCTTAATTTTTTAAAGGATGTGGAATTTATTACATCGCTCCTTGTATTTCCTTGAAATTTAGAGCTTATAACATGAATGCAATATATTTGATACAAACTTATTTCACTATTACGTTAATATTTCACTTATCCTTAAAAAATCTTGAAGCCAATTTGAAGAAAAAAAAATGATAAAATTAGCACAACTTTCAATTGTCTAACTGTCAATTTATTAAAGATATATATCTTATATATATATATATATATATATATATATATATATATATATATATATATATATATATATATATATATATATATATATATATATATATATATATATATATATATATATGTATATATATATTTATGTATATATATATATATATATATATATATATATATATATATATATATATATATATATATATATATATATATATATATATATATATATATATATATATATATATATATATATATATATATATATATATATATATATATATATATATATATATATATATATATATATATATATAATGGCAGTGCACAATGGAGTCCTGCTTTCAAAGTGAATGTATGTAAGTGAATCGTAGAGAAGGCTAAAGAAGGATGAAAATATACTGACTTTCAGACGAATGTAGATCAAAGCAATGATTGAATGAATGTAACATGTTTGACATTATTTTTTCTAAAATGAAAAATGTATTTTAAAGATGTTTTTTATTCTGCTTTGTTATCATTTAATTATTTATAACTGAATTCATACCGACGGATGTATTTTTAGATATTCTATCATATGTACAAACCAGAAATAAGTCGTCAGCTTGTAACCGACATTTCTTGTATGTTATTACGACCACTTGAGCCACGCGACAAACCTCTAATAGAAGTTTTTTGTTTCAAATTCTTATCTTGTTTACGGAATAATACTTTATCAATGTCGTGTCAATCACTGTCAATTTAGCGAGTTAGAAGAGATTATACGAGATTCAACACTAGGAACTCGACTTGAAATCACGATCACCGTTACGTTAATTGAAACAATCCACAAAATTAAAGTTAGTAAAGTATGTAAATTTTCAAGATTTTTAATGTAGTCGGATATGTCTTTTGGACGTACGATAATTTCAGCCATTACAATATGTAAAATACATACAGAGTGAAGTCAAAAGCAATCTTATTGATAAGAATGAAAGAGGTAGTAATTAAAATAAAAGTAGCACAGCTCTGCTTAACATTTGATAGTTTTTTCTCTCTCTTGAATCTAGTATTGGGTCGAATCAATTTAAATGATCAATTATTCATTTCGATGAAGAAAGGCTTTAGAAGGCTTTAGAATAATTTAATAAGGAGTCAATCCGACACTTCGCTGTAATGAAACTATGGCTTTTAAACAATGACCGAATGTAATGAAAAATAACACACAACATATAACTCATATCGATCTTTCAATGAACAATGCCCAGATTACTAGTATGATGGCTGTTGAGACTCTTGGCTAACCACGAATGAATACTTACCTCGACCGATTAAGAGTCTTTCCATACGCGGAGAACTTATTGCCTGTATTTTTGTTCTAACAACCGAGTTAATTGAAATAATCACCCGAAAGGTAAGCGGTAACGATTAAGCACTTTTTTGATTAGTAAAACTTGGGTCTGAACATTTTTCACGCGAGGAAATGATTGCTCATAACGTGAAACATATCGTTTTTTGTATCGAAGTGTTTATTTTTCTACCTAACAAATTGTGTTACATTTGAGTTATATTTTCAAATTATAATTGAGATAATTCTTTACAAAAACATATGTAATGGTTCTTCGGTAAAGAGTAATAGTTTTTGTTTTTGTTGTAAGTTTTATAATACGAGTAGCGTTATATAAATGCTCTGTTTAATAATGTAAGCTATATTTTTTTTGGAACAACTAGCAAAGCCTCTTTAGCCTATTTAAGAGGCTTATTTGCAGATAGGATAGAAAGAATAGGGAAGGTAGATGTAAAAGATATATCACCAACTTCAGACCAATTGAAAATAAATATTACTTTTATTCATTTTACAATAGTTGGGATTTGAACCCGCGAAGACAGTTTTGCTGTCGAGCGTCTACTCAAGTACGACACATCACCTATATTCGCATGATAGATGTTTGAATGGTGAAATAAGTAAAAAATGTAAGGTTGACATAAACATTATCGATAAAAAAAGTGTTTTAAGATAGTTTGGACATGAAAGAATGAGTGAGGTAAGAATGGTAAAACAAATTGATGAAAATAATGAATTTAAAAAATAGGAGCAAACAATGATCATAGACATATTGGTGTGATGAAATATTTCAAAAACTTGAAATTGTTCCGTTCAGGAACCAGAATAATCGGCGGAAATGTATGAGGAGACGCATGAATATGGAAGAGGCGAAGAATGTTTGCAAAGACAAAATAGTTTGGCATTCTATTCTCTCTTCCTGCCCCTATGAGAAGCGGCATGATAATTGGTTAAAAGGGTGAGTTTGGTTGGTTGAAATCTGAAAATAACGTTTGTGTAAATTTTATAAGATTTTTTTTATTTAATGTAAAATGAAAAATTTTACTCCTATAATCTCATATACCACAAAGTTTGTATGCAAATCTAATTAATATTACGGTTGAATGACTTCCAGCACGATTGCTGTCTCGGCCATAATAAATTATTGTTAGAAGCATGAACCTTCAACTTCAAATTTTAACCAGCGTAATGAATTCACGAACAACTGTTAAGTGAATTTAACACGATAAATTTGAACTCTACACGAGTTCTATGATAAATTATTTTCCCAAACATTGACGCACATATTTCAAATATGTATACATGTACAATAGTTAGAAGTTGTTTGATCAACGCCTAAATTGAGTCACGAGAGGAATCATTGGGGTCAAGTATCCTCTCATTAATAACTCACAATTTAGTGACGTGAATGTAAACAATGGTAATATTATATAATTAAATATTTATAAACTTATTTATTCTTTCAGATTCTGAATTATTCGTCCTACGGATGATGTATCAATAAATTAGGTATCCTTACTTGAGATGAAGTAAGGATACCTAATTACTATATTTTTATTTTAAGAACTATATTTTTACACAAATGTAGAAGGAAGTCTGAGTATCCAAGGGCTTACTACAAACCAGCATTTAGCTGGCTTTAATGATCACTTAATACACTTGTGTATTGTTCACCATTCTATTTATATATCATCCGTATGGTCAATAATCCAGTATCTGATAAAAAATGGTCTGATTATAGTTTCTTAAAATCAAAACTTACACTGTAATATATATTCGAACTAATTCGAAATGAATCTCACCTTTGTTCAGTTAAAGTAGGCTATAACATCACAAATTTCTCGACTGAAAGCTTCACAGTCAACTAGAATTCATATATCAAATAATAACTAATCAATAAATAATCCAAATAATCCAACAACATAGCATGTATACATGTTTAAAAAGTAAATGCAAATGTATGTTCAATATTGGGTAGAATGGTGAACGTCTTACAAGTTTATAAAATTATTACATAACTTAGCCAAATGCTGAGTTGTAAGACCTGAGATACCCAGACTTCCATCTTTATTCATATAAAAACGAGGAATACTTCATCTCAAGCCGAAACACCTAAAATATTAATATTAAATAATGCTATCTACCTATCGTTTGTTTTTTCTTTTCATATATTTAGAACGGAGATTTGTGGCTTACTGGAAGGCAGATAAAAAAAATCAGTAGCTCTGAGAACTCGTTTTATGGGGCAATGACTCCGCTTACCATACCTTATAGGGAAACAAAAAATCAATATCATATTTATAACAAAAATACCTGTGCCCAATTTATCCCCATAGATGGGAAGAAAAAACACCGACATGTCCATCACTCTTGTCTATCGAGCATGGTTCAAATTACGTAATAGAACGTGATTTGAAACACAAACCACAAAATAAAATAAGTTATGTTTCCACGGTAGGAGTACCAAACTAGTTATCTGGATGCAATATGGAAATTCAGTGAACGCCGTGGGTGAACTTCATAAATCAAGCCTCAAATCAAAATCGTCTCGTTTAAGAAGCTTCCTCTGACGAGTTACTTGGATAGTGTTAAAAAAAATAGATTTACATCCAAGCCTCACTCATACAATGTGACCATAACTAATATTTTGTAAAAAAAGTAACAATTTTACGTGAAAATGCAGTCACAGTAAAAATTTAAAACTTACAAGAAAAATTTAAAAATTATCACTGTTTGATTTTATTAATGTACCGACATTTCTTGGTGGAACTGCATTTTATAGAATAAAATAACAACTATGTTGTTTTTTTTCCACATTAATTTCATTTGACCAGTAATCGGGTTTCGCTACTGATGATCGAATAAACTGCATAGAAGTTATTTTATCTCGACATTTAAAAATTCTAAAGTACAAACATTTTATATATATATTTATGTTATTTCAAAAATTACATGAAAAATTTCTGATTTTTTAAACAGAACTAAGACGCAGCCTCCGTTGAAAATAATAATAATAATAATGTTGACCCACAAGTGTTGTTTATTAATTCAGAATACGAGCAAGGAAACAGGTTGACTTTAAAATCTGCCGTTAGTAATTTTATCGCATGACGTACGAGTATATGAAAATTCACTGATTTAATATGCATATTGAATTTGAGTTATTTCAAAGTCAAGGCATTAATTACCCCACACAGCATATTTTGATAAGATAGTACAAAGATTCATCGTTTAAAAAAAACTACTTTTATTATGCTACATACACATTAGGTTAATGCCGCCTTTGATTATTCTAAGGCACGTGCAAATAAATAGGTATTAAAATATCTAAGACTGCTATAACTGACGCTTATCAAAGCCCTATGGTCCATAGGGCACTGCATCAAATTGTTGCGATGTTAATTTGGTCGTTTAAAAAAAATCATAAAAAGGTCAGGTGATCAGTCCTGGGTTTCAGATACCAGCCTAAAATACTACATTTACAGAGTAAGTATAGAGAATAGAACGCCACATTACAGTCATTGCAAACATGCTTCGCCTCTTCCACCTTCATGCAACTCCTCATACACACCCGCCGATTATTCCAACCCCCTGACCTTACCTCTTTCTTTTAAAATACTTGATACCATATTTGATATTTGAAATATTTAGTTCCACTCTTGAGTAATATAAATAAATATTAGAGTACAAAAAGACTTAACTTAATTTCAGAATAAACACATGCAGTTTTATCCACATATATTTAATTTGACCAGTGATCGGGTTTCGTCGTTACCGACATCATCTGACTGGTGTAAGGCTAGACAAAATTCTATATTATATACACATTAAGGCGGGGATTAAAAACTATGATTGTAAATACATTTTTCTGTAAAAATTGAATTGAGTGAATTTATGAAGTGTATTTTAAAAATAATTTTATATAAGTTATAATTTAAGTTATGGTTAAGTTTGTTTAAAATATTTCAAACAAAAATATTCAAAATTATTTACAACATTTTAAGTGTGTCTAAATACTTGTTCACAAATCTCGATTATCTCCAATTAGGAGTTATTTTTAAAATTATTATCATTACTAGCCCAGTAAATTCCCAGACTTCCATGTTCTTCTTCATCTATGTTGAGCTGTCAGAAAATAGTATTCAAAATTAATATCGTTGAACTAGTTTTCCAATCGATTGGGTAAATATACCTTAAAGTTACAGTTTTAGGTAGTAAGTAACCTGAGCCGAGAATGTGTGTATAATACCCACCTACCTTATTAGTTGTAGAGGTGAAATATTGAGATCGAGATAGCCGTCCTGTAGCCAATAATTACTGGAGAGTTCGATTAATAAGACAAACCCGAAAGCACTTGCGTCAGTGGCTGCTGAGAATATTATTACCACGGGTTGGACCGTTTACTAGTTCGTCAGGCGTAGATAACAAAATGATTGGGATATTACTCTTAGATAACATATTTAATACGCTTCCATCATAACGATGGCTAATCGACAAAGATTAATTGGAACGTTTCGGGGCATTCGGAATGGGTGTAAAATTATTTAAAATTGGCACGTTACTCGATCAAAATCGATCATCTAAATTGTATGTACGGTGTGTATGTAGGTAGGAACTGTTAATTGAAATGAAATTTTGGCGTACGAGATGAAAGATTTACTTCCCATTAAACTCAGACCATATCGTAAAGTTAATACATTTCGAGTAGATTGTTATTATCTGTACATCTCATTCTAATATCGGGATGTACCTGCTGGGAGTATGTACATCACGATTTCACAATGTCTTTAATAAAGATAAATGTATCGGCTAGCGTTAAATAAATATCTTTACCTAACACCGCAGAGCCTTCATTGATTAATCGCAGATCACGTACGCTTTACATATTCGAGTGTTCAAGCTCAAATCACGTTTTTGGGGAACTTCTCAAATTAAGCTTTTTAAAATTGCAAATTCACGCTATCCAATTAAAATTATCAATAAAGTTGCACAAAACCATTTATTATAATTTTTGTTTGGATAGAAAACTGAGAACTTATTAATTAATTTGAAAAAATACTCGTTTTAACATTTTTTACGTACTTAAAATAAAATATATGAAATTACATTTTTGACATCTCAACATAAGTTGATAACATAAGATCTTGCATACAAATAAAAGGGTCTCAGCTAAATAAAAGCTTCTTAAATCCAATCAAAGATGGCTGTTGTAAATTTAATCACGGAACGTCGTGGGATGGATCATATATTTATGACTTCAAAAATTTAAGTAGTATCGTTGTCAATCATGGCTAGAATGGTTAATGTTACACGTGTGTTAAGTGATTACTTAACCAGCCTATGATTGGTCGGAAGTCCTGCAAATGCCCAGACTTCCATATTTTTCTCCATTGTTGAGATGTCATAAATGTAAAATTATTCCTAAGTGGAGAGACCTAGATTTGAATACACTCAAAATATTAATAAATTATATTTTCTTAAATAAATTTTCAATGGATGTAGGACATTAATTTATGATCTTACCAATTTTTTATTCATTTTAAATTATTTTCTTCCTATGTAAGTAGCTAGGGAAATTAAATGTACATGTGTTGTAATTATATGTAAATACTTTTGACCGTAATATGTAGTATAAAACCAGTTTGAATAAATTAAAATCTATTTGGTAAAATGTCCTCTATTCATTATCACTGAAGGGCTACTTTCCCACACTCACGAGACCCGCTGATGTCACTCTTGAAGATAATATTTCAGCAAAAAGTGAACCGCGTTCCGAAACGTGATTGATATCGACATATTACTTATGTGTGTATAAAACATACCTCCACATGGACAGCTTGGTATATATTAAATTAGAGTTGTAAAACTCGAATTGATAGTAAGGTGCTTTCTGTAAATATTTAATTAAAATATTTTATAAAACGCTGATAAGACACTGAATCCCAAATACGGATTTATTACAAGATTAAAAAAGTCGTAAAAACAAGTCGTCAATAAATAATTACATATCTTATATGAGTAGGTACACTTAAATAAATATATTAAAGACAATGCGATGTTTAAATAAGTGGTACCAAAAGTCGTACCAAAAAATATTATCTTTAATTTTTTTTTTATTCTCATCATCAATCAGGCAATGGATTATTAATCCTACGCCCTGAAATCCTCAAACTGACATCTTTCGTATAAAAACGAAGAATGCTTCGTTTGATATGAAACACCTACCTGTACTACATAAAAATAATTATACTAGATAAAGTAGAGAGAAATATCAGTAAATATACCAATTTAAACAGTGAAATTAATGATGTACACAAAATAAACACTGCCATCTAGAAAACATAATTTTAAACATGTAATTTTAAATCAATGTTTTATCGACAATACCATAAAAGATCAACGTTTAATTAAAAAACCAAACATCTATATTTTAGGGGTGCGGGTGGATATATAAATTTATTTTTCCGTTTATAATCATCAGTAGATTGTCACAAATTTTTTCCATACTCATGGATGAAAAATAAAAAAAAACACATAAAAAAAATAGTGAGATGAATGCAACGTATGCACTTCAATTGAGTTATTTATCGAGAAGGTAAAATGTGTATGTTTGATTCCTTTCACAAAAAAATTTAAGCATATAAAATACATTGTTAAAAATTCTCAATAAATTTATGACAGACAATTTGTCGGGGGAATGTTAAACGTTTCCAATTTCGTATAACACGTCCCGTTGACGATACAATTTTTTTTCCTCAAGATCGCGTTGGCGTCAGTTTCTTTATAACGAGGTGTCGATTAACCGCCATTCCATTCTATTACTATACATAAGTGGCCAGATCTGTGTATATACGTGTACGTATAAGTACCATCGGGAAATAATTAGGAGAAAGTTCGAAATCGTTTCTACATGCTTAAGACTGATTATTATGCGGTGCAAAAATCAAACAACAAACCTATTACTTAAAAGTTAATCGGAACGACGAAAAAATGTTTATTAAATACAAGGGTAAAATGGAATGCGTTTTTACTTATTACCTGAGATGCGTTGTTACTTATTACCTGAGAAAACGTGTTTCTATATTTTTTGGGATAGATGCGAAATTCACATAGTTATTTCTCAATTATTTAAAAAATTATTGTAAAAATGGGTAATGATATACCGGTAGTGTTAAGACAAAGGGGTAGGTATATCTGTCTCAGACCAAATTTTACAGGAGAGCAAAAACAAACATGTGAAATTAAATACTTTGTTCGGATGGCATATGTACATATCTTAATAAAACCAAATAAGTATTGCAACTCCAGCTATATCCTTTTGCTAGATTATGGAATACACTATTTTAGACATTTTGTGCAACAAACATAGAAAATGAAAAATTTGACAGAAATACCCGTTTGGATTACCCGATATTTAGAACTATTTTTAAAAAAAATGGATATGCTTTGTACCAAATACGGTACTTTATATTATTAAGAAAATATGTATCATCCTGTAATCAAAACATCAGGAACATTGTGTGAAAATGCGAAAAAAAATTATGCGTTTCACAAAAAAATATAACATTTTTTTTTTGTTGTAATTCACGGATTGAGATTTACAGAGAATGAAAAAAATTAGCAACGAGCAAGACGCTGTTCATTGTAGTCCCTTATGTTTATCATGGGCATACATTACGCTATACGAAAAAAAACACAGTAGCATGATAATATTTATAGATATAGAATCTGCAATAGTTTATTCGATTTGAAAACGATATAGCATCATTAACTGAAACAAATAAAATTATCAGCTAATAAACTAATAATAAATAATAAATCCCTTACCGCACCCCTGTGGTGCATAGGGCACTGCTTCATATAAACGCAGTGTTATCTCGATCGATTACACATGAAGGAAAGGTGATCAGCCCTCCACTACAGGTACCAGTCCAGTGTAATATTGAATTAATATTAGAGTGAAAAAGTCACTTATATTTATTAAACCCCCCTGGGAATCGAACCCGGGACCTCCAGAACGGTAGGCGAGCATGCTGACCATTACACTACGGAGGCGGAATAAATTAAAGCACCTAAATATTAAAATAATATTTTTTGACATCTCATTCTTCTTCATGTATGTTGAGATATTAAAAAAAATAACTCATAATTTGAAATAATCTAGATTTGTGAACAAGTATTGGACACACTAAAAATGTTGTAAATTAAAATAATACACCGATTTTCAAAGAAATTTAAACAGTATTCCATTTTTTTATATAAACACATAAATTTAAGAAATACCTACTTTTAAAAGATTTTTATTTTTTAGTTGGCTTACATGTAATTAAATATGGACCACCTATAAACGTCATTACAAGGCATTTTACGTAAAGTAATTACATGTAATATTGTTCTCAGTATCGATCATAAACACGAAAGCCCCATTATGCCAAACAGGTCTAGCTAATCATAATAAAGTATTGAATGGCACCAACCAGCTACACGTTACTGTCAGGTGCGGACTAAGGTCTGTGTGAATAACTTGCCTTGAACCTGTCATTTTTAGCGACAGTAAAATGTAACATAATTATTTATTTCTATATATATATATCTTTCTGGATATTGAAAGTATTTTTAGATGCATGTTTTTTGGAAATAGTGAACTGTTGAAAAAAGTATTTGACGCATTAAAGCTGTACACAAATAAAGCCCTGTATTCATTAAACGTAAGTAAAATTGTAGGATATTGCTGTTGTTTCATTTATTATTAAATAATAATATTGAAATATTTTGTTGTTTTTGAGTATTTTATCAAAATATAACAATATTTTCTATTGTTTTTATACAATACGAAATGAACCATAAATGCCATTATTTTATCATCAGTATGGAAAATAAATAGTTATTAGAATGTAAAAAAGGTGCCTTAAGTCAAACAAATTACATTTTTACAAAGCTAGTTTATCGATGTGACTTTGATCGATTTTTTAAGGATTAAAAAAAAACCGAATATATTTCATCTTAATCTTAGACGGTTTGTATCTTATGTTAAAAATCGGTTTCATTAGGATTTCGATGTTCGTTCGTTCGCCACTGGTATCTCGACACTATGGGAAACTTGAACTTGCCATATAGAAGTAGTGGAGTGTGAGCTAATATGTCCTTTAAGGTCGTTGGTAACAACTTTCTCTGCAACAACGGCAAGTCATTGCATTCAATATGCACTCATAAACAAGCTATGGAATGCAACCATTTCCCTGGTAGCGTATGGAAGCGCTACTTTTTATCAATAGAAATATAAATACAGGTATTCTAATCATATGCCTATAATAACAAAGTTCATGGATACTCATATATATCAGTAGATTATTTGGCAGTTACAGGGAAATTTAAAACTATTAAATGTAAATTCACAGTAAAATCGGGACACAATTTTGTTTCACATTTTCTATAATTTTGAGAACATAGTTAATGAAAAAATTCTTTGCAAGAAAGGGTCTGTTAAAGACGCCTATATACTTTGATCCGGGAATGCGTTTGGGACAACTTTCAATGTAATGCTAGATTATTTGATGCCTTAACCTATAATTACCGCAAATTTTTATCAATTTTTTTATATTTATTTTTATACAAACTAATATATTTAAAAGAAGATTGGCATGAAAAAGCAGTTACCATTTAAGTTAAAAATTGAGTTTTTTAATTATAGCTTTATTGACACTAAAAATAATGCCACATTTATTTTATTACATACATACTTTGATAATTGATTCGGCAGTCAGATTTTGGTAGAATCCATGTTTTTCATTTCATGTTAAGTAATTTTCTTAAACCTTCTTAAAATTTTGTATTTCGTTTCCATAAAGAATGTGACTATTCAACTACATCTTTTCTAAGGGTAAATATTTATGGTTCAATTTACGACACATATTTTAAAAATGATTGAGGAGTCTCGCTGTATTACTCTGTTTACAACGGTACATAGGTGGTGATATTATTAAACCATTACACAAAATAATAAATGCGCAGTTTATGTAGCTTTTGGTTCATTTTATCATGTCATATCGTAATTTAGAGATAAATATTACTCCAAGGAGGTAGCCTAAGTGAACCAAGTTTAATGACCGAACTCCTTCCTCGCAAAATCACGTTAGAAAATCATACACAGCAGCCCGAGTTAATAAAACAATTTGTAATATAAAATATTACCGCCTGCAGGCATTAAGCTGACATGCATGTACGTGGAAGACATTAAATTATTTCGGCGTAGGAAAAAACTCCATTCTAGGTTTGTATAAAAAATAGCTTCTCTTTTTGTAGTGTGATAATTGGATGAAAATTATAGGTTTTCTCATAAGACTGATCTGATGACCCCAGCTGTATAGAGACAACGCGTGGCATACTTTACACACACTGCTGATTTCCTGGTCCCTAATCGATTAATTAATTCAGATAACATAATCGTGAATCGTGAAAAAAACATGCTTATTATAATTCAACATCCTTCGCCTTGATTATTTTCAACAGTAAGAATATGTATATTATGGATTAGACAACAAACACTCTTCTAGCATACTTTTTTGCTCCATAGTAAAGATCACCAAATTTGAGAATAGTAAATTATAAATGCTTGGATCATATACACAGATATATAATTAAGTCTATTAATTTGAGACTTCGAGGATATGATGATTGACATCTTCCTAATAAAAATATAATTCTTAAAATTAACGTTCGATAAAACTGTTTCGGTCCTTTTAAAATCACATCAATATATTTGTAAGATGAATTAAAATATAATGATATTCGTTAATGCATGATTTTTGTGTATTTTGTCTTTTTCGTTGATTTTTTCATAATTTTTTTTTAATACTAAGAGGGGAAATTATTCAACAGTCTTCCGTAATATAGCCCCAAAATCAGCGATGAAATGACAGTTGATGACAGGTTCAGCTCACAACGGCTTAGTAACCCAAATAAACCTATTCAGCAGAGAGTGTTCAACTGCAAAATAAATTCAACAATGATATATTTTCAATTGGTCTGGGTGTTTGTGATGTATTTTTTCACATTTACCTTCCCTATCCTTACTATCCTAACTGCAGACAAAACCTCTAATAGAGGTTTAGCGGGGTATTCCTTTATAAAAAGATTTTCATCCAAATGGATATATAAAAATTTCTCTGTAAATTTTAATGTTTGTGAAAATATTTACAATTCGGTACAGATATTGGACAGATGGATTTAGATTTTGAAATAGTAATAATCAATCCGTAATAATTTGTCCGCCTCCGTAGTGTAATGGTCAGTATGCTCGGCTACCGTTCTGTAGGTCCCGGGTTCGATTCCCAAGGGGGGTAAAATAAATAAAAGTGATTTTTCACTGTTATATTTATTAAATATTACCCTGGACTGGTACCTGATGCGGAAGACTGATCACCTTTCCTTCATGCGTAAACGATCAAGATAAAACTGCGTTTATATGACGCAGTGCCCTATGCACCACTGGGGTGCGGATAAGGGTTTTGTTATTATTAATAATTATTAAATTATCTTGTTTACGAAATAGTAGATTGCAATAATTTTTTTGTGGAATGTGTACACGAAAGTCCCATATTCGTTAAGATTTAAAGGTGTTTTAATTAGGTTTTTTATACTTTTTAATGGCTCTTGTTATGCCTCCGTTAGAGTAAACATTTTTTCTCTTCCTTACCTGTGGCGTTGTTAACTTAACGTTTTGTTTATAAGCGCCATAATGTCGAAATGTCTTCGACTATAAAAATAATCTCGATTCGACTCACTCACCTCGAGAAAGTAATTAAATGGCTTCAATCCATCACGAGGGGCGCATGCCACTGGATACTCTTTATTTACGACTTCTTTTCGGTTCAATGACTCGCCGCTTCAAAATTGTATCATTAAAAACTTGTTAGTAGCAGTATCTGTAGGATCACTACCTACGCTCAGCTGTACTAGAACAAAACTGCGAGCTTTTCTATTCCCTTACACTATTTTTATTTCGTAAATGTTGTATGTGCTTAAATTATACAACGATTATTTGTAAAATGAAAATTATACTGAACTTTTTCAACTCGAAGTAATAATCCTCAGTTTTACGAACGATTCTTAAAAAATAGTGAAATAAAAACACAGATTTTTAGTGCATGTTGTATTTTTATTTTTCGTAGAAGAATATTTTCTGGAAGTATTTTTAAAGAAATAAAACATATTTTTAGAATTTTGGTAAATTAATTTTATAATTGTATTTTGAAACAAACATGATTGAAAAAAAAGTAATAACTGACTGCAAAAGGGAAAAATAGTGTAAAGCTATATATGTAGATATTTTTTAATATTAAAAACAAATTAAGAAAGGTGTGTTGAGATGGTTTGGACATGTAGAGCGAATGAGTGAGGAAAGAACGGTAAAACAAATTTATGAGGCGAATGTTAGTGGGAAAAGAAGCAAAGGAAGGCCGAGAAAAACATGGCACGATCAGGTATGCCAAATACTTGAAAGTGGTCAGGTTAGGAGTCGTAACAATCGGCGGGTATGTATGAGGAAGGTATGCATGAACGTGGAAGAGGCGAAGAATGTTTGCAAGGACAGAGTGGTGTGGCTCTCTATTCTCTCTGCCTACCCCTGCGGGGAAGCGGCGTGATGGTTAGTTAGTTAGTTTTTGAAAAACAAATTCAAATATTTATTATTTTTTGGCTTTTAATTAAATGCGTTTTTCTACAAAATATGTATTTAATTTGGAATATTTGAAATAATATTCCACTCATGATTGAATATCTTCATGATACAATGTATTTTGGCATAATTTGATGTGATTTTAAAATGTATTTGCTTAAAATTGTATCTCATTAGATTAAATATAATTGGATTTCATGTTTACATTAATTTACAAGCAGATAACAGAATAACAAATAATGAACGTTAAAAGATTAACTTATTCGCTTACATACATTAATTATGAATATAAACAACTCCACCTACCTATAATTAACACTTTACTAACCACTTATATAGGAATCAATTTCAATTAAGTGTCCAACGAGACGTTTTCGAAAGCTGAGCAAGATGCACAAGATTTGAATAAAATTGTTCCACAAACAAGGTTTATAATTTCAATTCTGGGTCACATACATATTTGACATGGAGCAATGTTTATTGCCAATAAACGCTTTTAATTATTAAAATGATTTATTCAACGTACAACCGATTCTGGTCCATTTTGTATTCGAGACACGCTGTAAGACGAGATAGGGCAATTAAGATAATGTGAATCGTTAGATTTTTGCTACCAGTTATCTCTGAAAAAATAATGCGCTCGCTTTGAAAAACAAGTCGGCTACTCTATTAAGAGCGAAAAGTTATGTTTATACGTGCGGTAGTTATCATAATTATAGTTTGACAGAAATAATTTTATTTAAATACTATCGCGACGCGTAGACTGAAAAAACAGAAATGGGCTGTATCAAAAAAAAACTCTGTAGAAAACATGTATGACTTTTACTATGCAAATATATGTATTTTTAGAAACATGATGTTTGTCACTTGCTTTATATAAGTATATAAAAAAACTTTTTCTTTCTACAAAAACATATTCTTATGATATAAAGTACACAAATCCATGATTTTTTTCAGGAAAGCTTGAACATTTTTTCTTATCAGTGACAGAATAGGAGTCGAACTTAGAGCTTCTGACTCATGGTCTACGATACTAACCACTAGACGGCAACCTGAATCGACTAGTATAGTACCATATTTTACTCTACCATTAAAAAATATATTTCTACCGCAATGTCTGATATTTCATAGCATTTTGTGATTAAATTTTAGTGCGAAGTAACTTAAATAGATTATATCTTTAAGCACAGATTAAGTTAGCAGTCATTTGCTGAACTTTGATCTCAATTAAGCTCTCCTCGGTACGGATGACATTAAGGTAAAGGGTAGAATGTTACAGAAAGTTAGATACAGTTAGTTCGAGCGAGAGAACAGACATGTTCTTGCTGTATATATGTATATACATCGCTTAGTTTCTTCAGAGAGAGGATTGATGGAAACACTGTATACAAATAAAGTGTTATTTGGATCCCGATAAATTTTCAATGACCGCTGCTTGATGGATCTTCTGTGCTTTCATGCTCGATAAATAAGTGGATAGTCTCAAGTTCCTAAATCGGTAATTTACGACTTACACAAAATGTGTTAATCGTTTATCGTTTCGATTTCGGTATTGTCAAAATGAAAAATGCGGCCTTATTATCCGTAATGTGGAAACGTGCGGAGCTAATTTAAGTAGAGCACCATATCACGATGTTTTGCCGTATCGCCGCTTGTTATTTTATGCTGTGCTCGTGAGTGGGGCGAATTATTGTATGAAAAAACCGCATCTGGTACAAATTTCTATCTAGAAGGGTCAAGTGGAAAGAGCAAACTCGCAATTTGTCAGAAAGAAGCAGTTTCTGCAAGCGCAGCGAACTCGGACACCGCTAATAATGCATAAGCCAACTGCATATTTTCTCGTTGTGCAAGGTCGTTACGTGATTCAGACCTATTCAGGCATATTTTGATAGGCATAATGATTTTTTTTCTTTTAACCCTTATCCGCACCCTATGGTGCATAGGGTACTGCATCGTAAGGACGCTGTGTTATCTTGATAGTTAATATCATGATGGCAAGATGATCAGCTTTGCACTTCTCGTACCAGTCCAGGGAAATAGATATTTAGGAAATCCATATTTAATTTGACCCCTCTAGTAATTGAACCGGAGGTTCCGCCTCCAGCACGGTAGCCAAGTGCGCTGACCACTAAACTACGGAGGTGGACACATAGAGTAGGCAAATTAAGTATACTTGTATCTACAGGATACATAAATTTCGTTTCATGTTTAAGATTCACAACGTTTATCACTGGGATATGTTGTTTTATGATAAGTTAACACCGTAAAAATTATTCAAATTTATGTTCTGCAGTATCGAAAGACTTTTTTTAGCATTTAAAAGCTATTGATGTGGAAGATCGTATTGTGAAACTAAAATAGTAATGGGCAGGTCAAGTTGCGAGACAGGGAATGGACAGATGGCCATACAGAGTTCTGCGGTGATGACCATGGGACATGAAAAGAGGAATATGTGAATAGGCCAGTCTCAAAAAGATGAGTCGATGACATTGTCCCTTTCGTAGATAGTAAGTGGATTGAAAAAGCTCAAACAAGAGACATCTGGAAAAAATAGAAGAGGTCTACATCCAGCAGTGTGGAGACGGTTGGTAAAGAAGAAAAAGAGTTACTTCTTTTGAAAATTATTTCCGAAATAAAAATATTACAAACGATGTTTAAATAAGACGGGATTTTCATTCTAACTAGACTCGTAACTTCGAGTTCAGTTTTAAAGCAAGTGATCTTCAAATTAATAATTTTACTAGCTCCAGATCTACAGGAAATGGATAATCACAGTTATTTTTCATGGACTCGAGTTGGACTAGCATCATTTACTGTCTTAGAAGTGTTAGATGCAAAAAATAGGTACATGAACGTGGGTATTAATTTCTCACGAAATAAAATTACCATAATCCAACTTCTGCGCTGACTGTAAACACGTTTTGGAGATTGCTCGTGAAGGAAATTTTCGTGATAAAGAACCTTATTATAAATATTAACACAAGCTTCGTCGATAGTTGTAACTACATACTTTCATCCACAGAGTATTTTAATTATTTCAACTTTCTCGAAAATACAATTTTGTTTATATTTTACCATTAAAAATATACGTACCTTTTTCATCATCATTTTTGAGATTTTTTCATACATTTTTTTTTATATAAAAAATAAATTTTTATCATACATGTTTAAATTCATTAAATTTCCATATTAAAAGGTGTCTATTTTATTCAGATTCACACGTTAAATAAATATATAAAAAAGTTGGCTATTTATGTTACAAGAAAATAATGCTAGAGATGCATGAATGTCGCTTTTCCACAGAGGTACGCAGAGAGAATAGAACGCCACATCAATCTGTGTTTGAAAACAATCTTCGCCTCTTCCACATTCATGCATCTCTTCATACGTACGCGCCGATTATTCCAACTCATGATAACTTTCAAGTATTTGAAATACTTTAGCATACCAAGTTTTCCTCAGTCTTTCTTTTGCTTCTATTACCAACCACGTTTGTCTCATACATTTGTTTTACTGCTCTTTCTTCACTTATTTGATTCATATGCCCAAACCATCTCAACATGCCTTTGTTAATTTTATCGAAAATGTTAACTTAGCCATACATTCTTTCCTTATATCACTATGCGAACATATATGGTATGAACATCGTCATATATGAACATTGTTTTGATGCACATTCGTCTGAAAGAAAATTAATGAGAATGTGAAAAGTGATATCATGGCTTACGTGAAAGGTTTATAAAAAGAATCTAAAACTTTTAAGAAACTCAATATTAGCACTCTCCATAGTATACTTTAAAGTTAAATCATGTGATTGTAACGTTATGTGCCTGAAAAGTATTTCGAGCGCCGCCCCATCGCAAACGGACATTATTTTGTGTCGGCGTTCTATTAATCTGGGGGATTTTCTTAACATGGGCGGCTAGACTGAACATTGCCATTACTCACCTCACCCAGTGAAATATTAAGAAGCGTAATGGCACCGAAGTGTTATGGCGCAGGTGTTTGCTTCCGACGGATGGTTTAAGTTTTATAGGATTACCGTGACCAGTTTAGCTCGAGGGATCGACTGGTACTGCACGACGCCGTACCGAAACATTCTGCCATACGCTCCATCTTGTTTGCTCACTCCGATCGCTTTATTTATTCGAGCCCGGGACACATAAAATCTAAAATCTGACTACGAATCTAACGCTGACGTTGATTTACACCGTAAGTAGACAGACGAATTCACTCAGAGGCTTAAATCTCAAATTGGTTCATATTTCACTCCTTATTTATGGGCTCAGCAATCAATGTTACAGTTCAAACATAAACTTGAAGTTATTTTATCTTTATTGCACTCTTAAACTAACATACCTACGTTTAAAAAATACACAAAATAATTTATGTATTGTCTTTTTATGTCTCCTATGAAAAAAAGTTAGAAGAGTAATTAAATGAAGGGTCTTAAAATGTAGGAGATAATATATTTCAACAACAGGACAATTAAATTGTTTGTGCTGGAATAAACTGTTCGTGTATTTTAAAAGCTTCAGCGATTGAGACATCAAGAGATGGAAGAATGATTCACGACTCGGGGTCTAAACATTATTGTTTATTTTATTATGCCCATAATAAATGTTTGAAACGGTAAATATACACACGAGTATATATTGATACAACAAAAAAGCTATACACATCTTCGAAATTTATGAAACCTTAAATACTTAATATAAAATAGTAAAAAAAAACATTTTTTTTTTTAAAAAGTAAATACAATTAAACCTATGAATATAACTTAGTTGATGCATAACATGAATTTTCATACCAGAATCACAAAAAAAAAAATCGCTTCGCATCTACTCTACCACTCTACCAAAACTAAATTCCCATTTTTAATAATGGCCTACGAAAACGGTATAAATGTGAAAAAAATTTTAAAGGTAAAAATATAAATATGTATTTTACTTTGAAAATAACCGTCATTAAATATCTTATTAACGGAGTTATAATATTTGAATAGCATTTTATGAAGTAGGTATGTATTTTTCTTTCCCAAAAATTCATTTAATAAAGAATAACAATTTTTTACTAATAACCTCAAATAAAAGAGAAAAATAACTTGAGGATATTAATATTACAATATTGATAAACATATAACAAAATTAATAAAAAATATATTTAATAAACGTTTGAAAAAAAGTCGGAGGCCAACATAATTTAACTATTTAAAAGGATGCATTATTTCAACCAAATTATATTGTAAAGAGTACTTTTAAACGATGAAAATCTATTAACACGAATAACATTGCCGTATTGTGTAAGTACGTTAAAATAATTCAGTTCTACAGTTCTATGCGCTTCTAATAATAACACCATAAGCAACTGAGCTTTTTCAAAGCGTGTCTCTCATTAATGCTATATTGCGTATGTTAGGAGGCGTGAACATTTCCACGAGTCGGTTCATCTAATCACCGCGTGCGGTACTGTTTACTGTTTACGTTAGTGATTTGTAGGCGGTACGGTTATACACTTAGAGCCAGGTTCCGCATTGTCAACTGAGCATGACTGAGGGGGCGTTCTGACAACGATATCAAATAATTGATACGTAAACCATAATGCACAACAAAGTGGCGTTAAATTGCCGCTAAAGAGCGAAGGCGTTAGACTGGAAAATAGAGGGGTGGCTATACATGTGTAAGCAGCGATATTAACTTATGTGTGATTATGATCTGCGTGAAGGGGTCATTTGAGCTTTATTCGTTTCACTCAGTTAATCTTTGGAGTTATTGCTTAAATAAATTTAAACGCATTCTAAAGTTAACTGTTGCATTCCTATATACAAACATGTCACAATTTGAATTGTTTCAAATGACAATGTTATCAACATTTTGAGTTTATCCTAATCATTGTTCACAAGTATGGATTTCCTCACTTAGGAGTTATTTTTACATTTTTCTCAAAATAAATGAAGAAAATTTGGAAGTCTGGGTATTTACATAGCTTGCGACCTAAAATAACTACTCCAATTACAAGCTTCATAAAAAATTTAAATCACCTACCTAAGTAGAATTAATTACGGGAGGATCTTCTATGTATTTAAAAATAAGTATCTCTGTTGATTAAAAAGCTTACTTAAATCAACCATAGACGCTGCCGTGAACTCACACATGAAACAACGTTAGTAACAATATTTTTTAGTAGTGTGGTGTCTTCCTGACAGCACCTTGTCATTTTCAGAGATGGATATGTCCATATTTATCTCTGAAGATTATGAAATGTGCCATAATATATCATAAAAAAAACGTTTAAGAAAAAATGAAGCCAGTTCATTCATAAATCCAGGAAGAGTCAATACTCCTTCATTCTGACGATCATTCGGCCAATCGACATCACCTCTTTATAGTTCAGCGAGCGAACATTGCATGTTATCGTTTTTCGTTCATCGTTCCAACTTCCAAGCAATTTGAGCAAATAATCTGGTATGTTCATTACCCCAAGAGGCCATATTCCCCTACTCTCCTCTCATTCAGCATGCATGTCTTCCATTATCTGGACCAGCATGCCCTGTGCTTCTGCAGCTGCCGCTACTGCGCAGAGTTGGCGTGACGCTAATTACGATCTCCGCGTACTTACCCTAAGGCCACCGGCCAAAGAAGCGTTCTCCATTCTTCATTCTTCCTTTTGGCGAAATGTGCTCGAAATTTCAAACAAACACGAGCATGATACGTTTTATAAATCACTGCAGTCATTAGGAAGACTGATTACGTAATTGCATTTGAACCGGCCTGAACTCCGGTGATTGTCCGCATTGATTAATGTAAGATCTTCATTACGACTTGAATTGTTTATTGAAGCTAGTAAAATATCTACCAGTCAATTACCCTGCATAATTTTATGATTATAATAAATAACGTCCCGTCTCTAGGGGAATTTTACTATTTTAATAAAATCTAAATCGACTATAAATATGTATTGTAATTAACGTCATATATCATATACCATGTTATTTGCAAGCACTTCCTGCCATTGGCTTAAGTGCCTTCATAAAATTTCTATTTCACTCTCATTTTGTTTGAAAAATCATCATGTGCCCTTTGTAATCAATTTAACCGTTATAATTTAAAATACTGGCGATGTGGAGTATTTGGATAGATGATCGATCGCAAAACAGGGGTCGCGGGTTCGATTCCCGTCAAATTTCAATTGGTTTGGAAAATTTGAAAGTCTTGGCATTTACAGGGCTTACGACAGCCATAAGCCCTGTAAATGCCCAGATTTCTATATTCTTCTTCACTTATTTTAAAATGTTAAAAATAATAACTCCTATATGTAGATAATCCAGATTAATAAACAAGTGTTTGGACACACTCAAAATATTATTAAAAAAAAAGTTGAATTAAATGGGATGTATCGTGTTATATTAATTATACAGATTCCGTTTTCTATTAAATTAAATGAAGATTACTTCAAAAAATCTCATTCTTTATTAAAAAATAATTAGAAAGGTACAGTTTAGTTTCAGTTATTTGTTTTACCACGTGCGTGAGTGACGTGCGTCCCTAATTAAAGTGTCGTTTTTTTTTGACAAATATCAAAGTGTGGCATCCATGCGCCACGATAATTTTGTAATAATTTTTATTTTACTTGCTTTAACATGCGATACGGAATGATTAAGCTCACAAAAAATAAGAGCAGTATTTTACGAGTAAACACGACACACGAACATTATTGTGAGTCATAATTCATGATACACATAAGCTAGATTTGTTTCTTTTTTGTTACCAAAGTTTTATCGTTGTACGGCGCAATTTGTAGGTACCGCATGCTACTAATCTGTATCATTTCTTTATTTATAGCTAGTTGTTAGCACGTTATAAATATTTCTGAGTAATTTCGTGCAACTTTATTAAATTTTCGTGATAAATAATTACATCTGAGCTGAACATATCCGACTGCATTACTGAAAATATTTTCAACTTCAATTTTTTATGTCAAAAATATTTACAGTAATGCAGTCAGTAATTTGTCACTTCAGAAATTACAAAAATATTCCATATTAAAGTAACATTTGTTTATCGTATATATTCGTTATTTCTGTTTTCTATTTTATCTCTTTTATGAAAAAAATATAAAAAAGGTTTCAATAATTATGAAATACTCATTCACTTCTTTAATGAATAAAAAAGTGTTATTTTGTCCCAAGTTTTCAAATAAATTAAGAAGATTTGTAATACGCACCTACGAATAAAACTAAAAGAAAATATTTATTTTCTTTTATTGGTTTAATATTAACAATCAAAAGTTACAAATAATAGATGCAAATAATATTATATTTCAATTTATTAGCAAGATATTTACATTTTTAATTTGGGTATTATTTGGTAAATACCACTTTTTCTAAAAAAAAAAATTTTGTCACGTGTTTCGATTTTGACGTGATTGCTGAATCCATACCCCTCCAAATAGAAAGTCTAAATCATTATCCTTTTTTACGTTGATTAAGAATATTGTTGTTGATGTTGATGAACTGTTATTCAAAAAAAGGTGTTGTTGCAATATATCACTGACCTTTAAAAAAATAATTCATTTTAGGGTACTTTTACTATTGACCCTTATCCGCAATCAATGTTGCTTGCATATTTAACATTGCGTCTAATTAGTGCAGTATTAAATTTAAAGTTAATTATATGATGGCAAAGTGACCTATCCTGAGCTTAAGTTAGTATTCTAAATTCTAGGGTAAATAAATATTGATCACAGAATGCTTGTATTTATTTACATCAAAAAATACTTTTATTTAACATATTATAGTATAAACATAATACTTGAAAGAGCTTCTATTGAAATTTAATGTTTTTTACAACATTTATCGAAAATAAAATCTTGAGTGCCAATATAGCTTACCATAAAATGTAAGGTTGCCATATTATTAATAGTTTTGGACTCAATTATATATTTCGTCTAATCAACGAGCGTGATGTGACCGGGTAATAATTATTAATAATGGATCTTAAACGAGATATAGACATGCTTTCAAATTTAAAATTTATTTTACTATAGATAATAACACGGTGACTGCGATCGCTGTACGTGACTCTAGTTAATGTCTGTGCACATTTTATTGTTTGGGTTAATAAAATTTACTCACTTTTCAATAGTAGGTCGCATCAGTGACTTGCTTATATAAGCAGATAAATGTCTTACAAATCAATTCACAAAAGACCTCAGTTATATCAATGACATGTTCAATATAATGTTGTGTAGATTTATTCCCTTTTACTTGGGTATGCGAACGAGTTCGCGTTGTGAATATTAAAGAGACATGGGGTGGGTAATGCGCTCATTCAAGCACCATCAGCGGAGCAGCAATTCGGTCAAAAAATTTTAATCGGTTTTTTGAACAACTTTTATTCAAACATTTTATGTACTTATAATATGTACACGTTTATTATGGTTTTTTTTTACACGAAAGAAAAGTGTATTGTTGAATATAAAAAAAAATTAAACCGAAATAACAGCGTGTGTGTATATGTGAGTACGTACGTGTGTGTATCTATGTATGTGTGCATGTATTTATGCATGTATTTTTGGAATTAATTCATAATTTACTTTAAGAAAACTGTTATTTCTTATCAATAATTTATGTTCGATTTTTTTGGTATTTTAGTAAGATTATTGTATTTTAAATTATGCATATACTATTTGAACCTAAGAAGTTAACACTTTTTATCCGATTGCTTGGAATGAAGACCAATAAATAAATGCACGGTAAAAAGATAAAAAGGCGTCAATCTATATATATTTTTTTTACGAGTACCCAAAGGCATAGTATCAAGATCTAGTAAAACATTTGATGTAATTACTCCAGGTGGTACAAATAAAAATTCCATTTGAGTTTGGCTACAAAACGAAAATAATGTTATCTCGCACACTTTACAGCTATCAATATTATAGTTTCACAATTGAAACTGGCTTGTGCTGCCGTGGAACAGAATCGGTGATTAAATCTAATCGGTGTACGAATTTAGGATACGACTGCGACTGCTGGAGAGCTGCCATGTCCACGGCTGCCTCCGGCTTCCTAGAGCGCTCAGGAAGGTTCTCCGCGCTGCTTGTGGGCGAGACCCATCTCACTTGGTACTCGCATGAAAGCTGCTAATTATTTTACCATTATGGTAGCCTGATACCACAAGCGAGGAATATGCTACACTTAGCGGACGCCGCCCGCATAAAAATACTTTAGACGTTTAATGAATAAATATACGTACTGCTTGTATAAAGAAAAAAATATATTTGAAGAAAAATACTTTGTGATTTTCCTTTTTATAATTATAAAAAGAAAATATATTATATATTTTTTATGGTATTTTTTACGTATTTCATTTTTGAGATTACTCTTAAAAAACGGTTAGAAAATGTCTTATTCAAACCTTCAGTCCGAACATGATAGAATTGCGATTTTCCCAAGGAAAAAACACATGCATTATAAATATTGTGATGTTATTTATGTTTTTAAAAAAATAAGAAGAATTTGAGATTAATAAAAACTGGGAAATATTTTTACAAAGTTTTCAAAGATGGCGTAATTACAGATATCATTCATTTTAAATAATAAGATTTATTTAATGGCAATAACTTTTTGAAAAAATATGATGATTCAAATAAATATATTAATACTTGTAAAAGACAAATTAACACTAAAAAAACAGGTTATTTGATTGTATTTTTGTATTTTGACCGTTTGATGAAAACGTCTGTAGATCTCAAAACTAGTCGTGTTTATACTAATAATCTAAAAAGTGGTCTCATATAATTATCACATGATCGTAGTAAAAAAATACTTGTGATACATGTAAAAGCTTCTTCTATGAAAAAGACGCATAAAAAAAGAAAAATGCCTTTGTGTTTAATTGTAAGTTTGATTACAAAGCCTTGTTAAAATGATAATTCAAATATAGTCTATTTATATTAGGCGAATAAAAAATTGATCTAGTTGAATATAAGAAAGATTGTTAAGCCTATTTTTATTAAAGACGTACGATTTTCTTGGTACCAAATAGTTATATATTATTATTTATTGTTACTTAAAAATAAAAATTATGTGAGTAGATTATTTTAAAAATAAGGAGAAGATTATTTAAAAAAAAAGGACGTCAAAATTTAAAGAAACATTCTATATGAAACACCATAAGGTACACAAAATGAACAATAAATTAAAATTTCATTCAGGTTTTCGTCTTGACCGACCATCGATCGCGTTATTTTAGCCGTAGGCGAATACTTCGTACCTATAAAAAACTTGGAAGTTGACCCGCTGGAAAATAAGGCTTTTAATAATTGTGCATGAGAATAAAATACTCTGCATTAAAATTCTCTACAAAATATCGTCTATATAATATCGTTACACAAGTTACAGTTCACTTGATTTGGTTAAGTTGTTTAAATAGCATATAAAGGTGTCTAGTTCGATAAAGATATGGGTAAAAACGAATATTATTGTGTTTTTTTTTAGTATTATATTTTTTTTCTAGAATTGTATAGAAGTTGTGTTATCTTGATCGTTAAATACACGAAGGAGAGGTGATCAGCCTTAGGCTTCAGGCACCAGTCCAGGGGTATGTCAACTAAAGGAAATATAAAATATATAAAATAATATATTTGTATATATATATATATATATATATATATATATATATATATATATATATATATATATATATATATATATATATATATATATATATATATATATATATATATATATACATATATATATAAATATATAAAAAATAAGGGGTATGTCGATTAAACCATTTCAAACTTCATTTATTTAAATATCTTGTTTAACAAACTTGTTACGTTATATTCAAGAGAAAATGAATAGGGTTAAATAATGCCCGTATGAATTATTCTCTGTTTTCTCCGACGCACGGTAGATAATGTCTTCGCCCGCGGCATAGCAACCGAGAAATCGTGCCGTATGGATTCTTCTTACATCAGGCTACCGAACATCTACTTTACTTACCACTTCTGTAAGGTAACGGTTTGTAAAGGAAATTATTTAATGAGATACCTCCAGTAACTAATGACTCTCCCCTACTTATAACACGGACCGAACTTTGTAAAATTACCCTTTTTTATATTTCTTAAAAGTAATTTTTCTTAAATCGTAAAGGAATAATTTATAAAACTAAATATGTACATTATAAGAAATACAGTTTTCAATATAAAATGAATGTTTTTAGGCAGCAAGTATACGTAATAAACATTTCTAAGATTATTTCAGTTGAAGAGGGCTGATCACTTTTTCTTCATGTGTTTTCTTCAAGAAAGCACCGCGTTTATATGATGCAGTGTCTTATGCACCATTGGGGTATGGATAAGAATTCGAAGATTTCGGAGCGGAAAAAAAGAAAAGCATTGATAAAAATATAGAAGATGCCTATATCCATCAGTGGAGTAATGGCTGAAAGGAAAAGACTATTTTTTACATCAAAGTAGACAATTTAGGATAACTAAGAGCAAAATATAAGTAACATAATTTGGCATTTTTTACTCGAAAAATATATTTTAGTGTGACTTACGTATTGTGACGTATAATTTATGCAAAATCGCAAGATTTTTATCCTCAGATTATTTTGTGTCATTAAATTAAAATTCATTTACGAGACTTTTTATCATATTCAGTGTGTAGGTACACGTGTATTTAAGTACGTTGTATCAATACAAAGTTTGCGTTTTCAATAATGAAAAGCTTTTTCTATCAAATTCTCATCTAATTGCTTTATGTTAGTGGTTTATTATACGATTCGACAGCTATCGTTTCTGAATTTCAACAAGAACTAATATTTATTCTTTCCACGCAGCGTCAAATTCCGAGCTTTTTCGAAAGCTCCGCGATCCCCAAAGCGCTCGTGGTACTTTATCAGTATGACTACTCAACCTACCTAGCCCGTTAATCTTTCAACATTTTTAGATGTCACTCCCAAATAAAATTTAATAGCATAAGTTATTTTTCTTGGAGTATAGATACGTGACCACATACTTCTATTTCGGAAATTATTATGAAATTGTGAGTTTAAAAAAAAATACTTTTAGCGATATGCGCTGGCCTCGTATAGAAGTTTTTAAATAAAAAAATTGAAGATGTAAAAAAATATTTATATAAATATATATGTATATATATATATATATATATATATATATATATATATATATATATATATATATATATATATATGTATATATATATATATATATATATATATATATATATATATATATATATATATATATATATATATATATATATATATATATATATATATATATATATATATATATATATATATATATATATATATATATATATATATATATATATATATATATATATATATATATATATATATATATATATGTATACTCGTATGTGTGTTTATGGTATTCAAAAGTGTCTTTTCGCCGTGATATATAGAGAGCCGTCAAGAGAATAGTCATGCCCGACGTTCTGTGATACTTGAGAGATTTGACAATGGTGAATTTAAAAACCTATTGTGCCTTTTTGAATATTGTACATCCACATTATTTCTTTTTCAATACTCCACCGCGTAGAATCGTATAATTTCTAGGGACAATGCTCCATCAACTTGAAATATGTACAAAAATACATTATTAATAGTATATTATTGTTTATATAATTTTTACCTATTGCTTGAATAAATTATATTCCATCTGATGCTATGTAATATAATAAACTCTTTAAACTTATGCCTTGATTTTACCTCTGCTTCGTTTTTACAGTACTTCCACTGGAAACCTTTGGTCAACGACATTGAATAGTGAATAATATACTTACAGTAGGTACTCGTATAAATAAAATACGCTTGATTTCGTAATTAAATTGGATATTCGCCCGGGTCCAAATAAACAGTTAATATGAATAAAAATAATTAGTCATTTAAGAGACACTTAATTGAAATGGTCAAAATCAACCCATAAATTGAGAATATATGCAGGATTTAAATAAAGTTAATTTCTACAAGATGTTGTATTTTTTACAAATAGTTTACTGTGTTAATATCTATGTTTAGCCTGTACGACATAAAAATATTAAGGTCTATAATCAATAAATCTAACCGATGAAAATATTCGATAAATCAAGTAAACGAATGCCTCCAACGTCGAAGCGACTGTTTTACGTACATCCCTGTTTGGTATTGGTCCTGCTCGCATCGAGCGTGCCCGGAGAGTGAATAAATCCCCGCAAATGTAATTTTAGAAAGAAACAATATCCAAAAAATAGGAATCAATCACCGGGCAAAATCCTGCGGACTGTTCGCTATAACGAGGTGCCCGCAATCACACGCCGGCATTCCAGGCCGACGACTCGCGAAGGACTAGGCTCGCCGCTGGCAAAAAACTATCAAATTCATTCGATTCCATTGTAACAAAAACTGCGGAGAAATGCACCAAAGTCCGGATTTGGAAACGCTTCGCGTTCATTTCTTCCCCTCATTATTTGTGGAAATGCGGCCGACAGGGAGAGGCTTACATCTTTATAAATGTTCAAATACTTAGGATTTTTGCTGTTTTGACAATTTAAACCTTTACAACGATCAAATTATAGAGAGATTAGTAATTAAATATATTACGAATAAAAGCTTCACTTCTTAAAAGTGTGACGAAAACACTTACTTTGAAACGTTTAAAATAAGTACTTTTATATTGTTATTACGGATAACGAGAGAATGACTAAGAAAGTAAATTTGGCGAATGTGAACGGGAGAATAGAACGAGGACGGCCGAAAAAGACTTGGCATGACCAGATCAATCAGAGCCTAGAATATGGTAGTGTAAAAATTGTGCTTAATCGGAGGACATGGTATGACTAGATGTATGGATGTGAAGGAAACTAGGAGTGAATGTCAGGACAGAGAAGTGTGGCGTTCCATCCTCTCTACCTACTCCTGCAGAGAAACACCGTGATGTAAGTAGTAGTAGCCGTAGAAGCTGTATTATTATATAATTATAATTATTATAATATTATATAATTTAACGCCTCTTATACAAGTAACTTATAATAGTAATTCTGTATTACATATTTTAGAAATTAAACAATTGGATATATAATACCACTCATTGAGTTTTATTTCATTACACTCGACTAGTTTCGAAAACTACAATGGTTTTCATCAACAGGTTATTTCAAAAAACTAATAAGCGAAAAAGTAAGATGGGTGGGGTGATAACTAAAGAGGAGCGGGCTAAGGGGAGGGACTTTGTTTAATAGGAACATGGATAATAATGATGATGAATTTTGGTAAAGCATATTATTATTCAATGATAATCTGTGTGATGAAATTTCCAATATTCGTACATTTACTCAACCCTTTGTAAGGCGCAATGATGAATTACTTCGAGAATAACATTTAATAATTCATCCGAGGGCTTTCGGTTCTTTCCCGCGAAAAAGTGGCTTTTCGCGCATCAAGTCCTCGCGCTCGTATATTGTATGTCTTTCAGCGGTATTGTTTCAGCCCATTGTCGGCCGGTGCCGCCTGGACTGTAGCTGTCGGCACGCCACAAAGGAGGGCCATCTCATTGTCCCACGGAGCAAGGCCAAAGCGATGGACATCACAAGTCTGCCAAAATTATATAGTGCAACTGGGCCGGCCGTTTGACAAACGCGTTCGAAATCAAAAATACTCTAATACAAATAATTTAAATCCTAACCATAACGATAAACTTGTCTAAATAGATAAGTATATCGTAATAATGCAAATATTACTGAATAATTTTTTTAAATAATTTAATGTGCTATTCTCAATATTATTCATATTTAAAGCATTTACTTTGTGGTTAGTCATTTTTACTAATTGATTTTTTTTACAAAAATGTTATAATATTAGTATGTAACCACTCACCGAGATTTTTATGTCTACCGATTTCGAGACGTACCCGTCTCTTCGTCAGGACAATCACTACCACAGCATGCGAGTATATCTCGGTGAGTGGCTATATACTAATATTATAAACATTTTCGCAGACGTAACTAAATTTCAACTTATACTACTACTATGGTTCGATATACTACTTATTGAGTTTTATTTCATTACACCCGACTAGTTTCGAAAACTACAGTTGTTTTCATCTACAAGTGATTACAAAAACTAACAAACAAAAAACCATAGATAATAATGGTGAAGTATTTTGGAAAACCATATTATTAAAACATACTATTTATGATGTTTTTTCCAACCGTACAATATCACAAAAATGATTTTTTTTTTAGTTTAGGTTTTTAAAAATTAAAAAATTAAATTCACTCTTTAAGTAAATGATAATCTTATTTGTTATGTTCAAAAAAACGTCTAAAAATACAATATTTCACTGAAGTGTAAACATATTTTTTTTCATATTATTTTTGACATCTCATCAAAGATGAAGAAGAATATGGAAGTCTGGGCATTTACGGGGCTGACGACCGTCATAGGCTGGTTTAAGTGATCACTTTACACACGTGTAACATTCACCAATTCTACCCATTATTCACAACCACACTACTCAAATTCTTGGAAGTTCATATTTATGAATTAGAAATCTTGAAGAACCCAATTTGGAAACCTTGTTCTTTAATCACAAGAACCTCACTAGAGACATCTATTGGTGAGATGTAAAGAAGCTTTTTACTAAGCAGAAACTCAGCAGAATTTTCAGCAGAATTAGTATGTGAGGTCCAAATCCTGGATTATAATCACACACATGTCAAAAAATAATATGAAAATAACTTCTGTAATTGGAGATAATCTAGATTTTGTGAACAAGTATTTGTACACACTCAAAATGTTGTAAATATATTTTTTTCCTTCATTCTTAAATCATTCCTCAGTATACAACTCCTTTCTTAATCCTATTACGGTCATAGCCTATAATATCCTTATTTATATCCACGATCATTAAAAAATCATAAATATTTTAATATCGGTTATTTAAATTTCTGCTTCATGAATATGTTATCATAACAATGATTTTTCACCAATAATACTTTAATTTTATGGGCTTTATTGCTTTAATACTTCTTGTCAGCCAAACTTTTTACACAAATTACAAAAATGCACTAATGTCGTGTCCACTCGAGGAGATCAGATCATGAACCCCTTGATTCCCATTATCGTTTTTATTTTGATGTCAGGTGAACCTAAATGGACATTTTACGCGGGGAATGCAACTCAGTAACCGCCATACATGCCAGAGACACATTTACTGTGGTATACCGGCAAACCAGAAATGCGCTAAGTGCAACATTGTCCCTACTTTATGACACAGTTGGAGACAATCCCGCGTGAGAGGATGTTTTGTAGGTCTTCAAATTGTTGTTTTACTTATTTCGTCGAGTCAAGTTTTTTAAGGATGTTTGAAAAAAAATTTCAAACAATACGATAATAGTTAATTTTTTTGTTGATAGTATGTAAAAAGGAATTAAATAATAATAATAATAAAATATTAATTTTCACATCAAAAAATATTAATTGAAAAAGATATGGTCGGCCGTCATGCCGCTTTCCCGAATGGGTAGCCAGAGAGCATACAACGCCACACCAATCTGTCGTCGTTAATAATCTTCGCCTTTTCTACATTCATGTATCTCGTTATACGTACCGCCGATTATTGATTGACTACTTTCAAGTATTTCAAATACTTCATAAATCAAGTTTTTCTCATCAGAATCTTAATGCAATATCAATTGACTAATAGATGAGTAGTATTGTACAGGGTATTTCTGTTTGAAGGAATATGAAAAAAAAAACAATATCATGTTTTTCAAAACTAAGGACGAAGACTGAAGACTTTTTGGAAGAGTGTTAAGCTACCGTGCTGGAGGTCCCGGGTTCGATTTTCAGGTGGTAATGATAAATATTAGTGATTTTACACTATTATATTTATTTAATAATACACTGAACTGGTCCCTGAAGCGCAAGAGTACCAGGAGTAAGCGAAGGACTTTTCCTTCATGTAAATAATTACCGAGATAACACTGCATCAATACGATGCAGTGCCCTATGCACCACTGAGTGTGGATAAGGATTAGAAGAAGAAGAAAGATGAAGACTGACAATATGATTTTGTACACTTTGGAGTATATCTTTCTATGTACTTCGTGTACATGTTTGGATAATACTTTAAGATTCATGTAAGCACCTGTTGTTACTCATGTAAATTGATTGATAAGAATATTTTACATGGTAGTAGTAACCAGTTGCCAGTCGCCAGTATCGCGCCCGCTACGCGTCACACCCGCTATCGGCGAGCGGGTCGCGCCCTTATTTGTACCGCGGGGTAATTGGCGGTGCGCGGTATGCGTCCTTTGTGGCGCGCCGCCCGCGACAACCGCTCGCCGAATAGCGCTGAAAAAACGCGACCGCGAGACCTCGATGCGATCGCGATCGGCTGCGCAGGTCCTCTCTCAGGATTCGGGCGGCAGCTCTGAGCGAGATGCTGTGATATATGACCGTGTTATACAATTTCTTCAACTTTCATACTAAACGATAAATGGAAGTTAACTATTTGAATTAATATATATAATAATATGCCTGCACTGGAAAAGAGTCGCGTCCAATAGGGAACTGCTGAAGTCCAAAATGAAAGCCTTTGTTCAATACTGGACAGAAGAAGACGGCTATTAAAAAATCAAAAGCCTTTCATATTTGTTAAATAAAAATAACACATAAAAATAATACAATGAAAAAAACAATGATGACATTATATAAGTATAAATAATAAGCGTTGAGTTGACATCTCAACATTGATGAAGAAGAATATGGAAGTCTGGGTATTTTACCTGTAACAAACCTGTAATCTATGACAAGCCAAAAGCCAGGGCTTTTGACTTGTCATAGGCTGGTTAAGTAATCACTTGACATACTGCAATATTTATCAATTCTACCCATGATTGACAACCATAATACTCAAATTTTTGGAACTCCTAGATATATTGATCAATATCACGAATGTCTATTTTTTAAAGAGACATATCGTAATTAAATGATAAAAGTATAATTTTTTGGTGAATGAGTTTATTTGTTATATTTTTATTGATTAAATAATTTTGTTTTCATTATAAAAAAAATAAATCAATTCTTATGAAGATTTTTTATAATTACTACATAAAATATTTGATTAACTTACGAATTTCGTACACCTATTCCAATGTATTAAGTCGAATCGTACGTTTCCCTTATAGATACAGGAAGCAGAGAACAGTTAAAACAAGCAATTTGAATATTAAACCTTTGTATCTGGAACAGAAATAATCTACGAAATAAGAAATCATCTAGCCATTGAGCAATGCTCGATCTCTTTGCGCTCGGTCAATACCGACAAAACGATTACAGATTCAACACGAAGATATTGACACCGATACCCCGCGAGTAATTACGAGAATTCACCAAACGTCTTCCCCTTTATTATTAGCTAGATATTATAAATATCGGATTAATTAACGTTCTCAGTGCGATGGCTCGCTCGGCGCGAGGGGCGGGTCTCGCCGGCTTGGCCCGGGGCTGTATCGATAGGCAATGCCCCGTAAAACCAATTTTATCCCACCAACTTTATGGCTTCCCATTTTTTCCTCGCCGGCCGCTACCTATTTTTAATTCTTCATATAATAACAAAGAAGCGGTCGTTAAGTCGTGGCTACTGAAAAAAGTTTCTTTGATTTATGTATCGAGGAATAGAAGTGTGTAATTCGTGAGCGGGCAACACGTGGAGAGCACCCGAGCGTGTGAAAAGTTAATTTCTTTTAATTGATGTATTAACATTGTCCGGGCCATACATGCCAATGCAAATGAACAAAATCCATAAAAGAATCCCTCCCAACGAATGACCAATGTTTCGGTAAATTCGTTATAAACGCTTAATAATAGAGTTCCTCGCCAACCGATACGTTAAGTTATCATAAAACAACAATATTTTCAACGAACGCAATTAAACCCATTCCAAATTGGCTATTAGATATGTAAATGAAGTTTATTCGATCCGATTTAATTGAGCTCCGATACGGGAATCTGTCAACGGGAGTTCTCTTTATATCGCGTAAGAAAAATCTAATTCATCGAATCTTTCTCCAATAACGACAAAATCTTCCAATCCCGAGAAAACAGAACCAAACGTGGATGATAATTTTAGATCTAGTGTCCACGCCGACGTAGAAAAAAGTCAATCGCTAAACCTCAAGTCGTACCACACTTAAAAGGATATTCCACTTGTCAGAAAGCATGGCTAAAATTTTTATATGGTGAGGTCCGACCAAAGCTTACCAACACAGAAATCAAACTGTGCGTTCTGGTTTTTGTCGACTCTAAAACATACAAGTTTTCATTGTTTCGGTTTCGAAAGGAATCACCAAGTCTTGACACTGAGCTTTTATATTCATACATAACGTATTCGTGTGTAACAAAATCATGGGTACAAAAAAATCTGAGTTAAAACTAGGCACATTAAAAATGTTTCAAACATACGTTTTCAATAAAGAAAATATAATCTTTCACTAATTCTCAAATATAATTTTATTGCTTATTAATTGTTAAATCGTACCTAATGTAAACTAACTATTTTAATATTTTTCCACGCCAAATCGTGTAAAGAGCACTGTATCGCATTAGAGCTGTCTTAAATTGATCGTTAATTACGTGAAAGCCAGGATGATTAGCTTGCGTATCAGGTATAAATATAAGTGTGAAAAAAACACTTTATTTATTTTAACTCCATCTGGAAATCAAATACGGGATCTCCGACACTATAGCTAATACGCTAACTATCAAATAACGGAGGTTAACATGAAGAATTTAATATAATACATACAGGTTAAATTATTTCACAAAAATATTTTCTTAGACATGTAGATAAAAAAAACGTAAATCTAAAATTTATAAGAACAGTTTGTATGTTCTTGAACTTTGAGAAAAATCTGATACAGATCATCACACGATACTGTTTAAAGCTCAAAAAGGTATTGTTTGTGATGACTAGAGGAATGGAAGGACTATCATAAAAAACTATGATGGGAAAAACGGACATGGCACTTAATTACTTGATAAGATATACGACTTACCCTCAAGGTCTGTAAGGGATACGGTAGCGCAATTAACATCTTGAAATCATTTTAATTTTAATATTAACATACGAAGCTCTTGGAGTAAATTTCAATATATGGCCTTTGTACGCCTTAGGCTAGGAAGCTCAACGGAGGCTGTTTAACTCTTAACGGATGTTTAGAAATTATTATGACTGAACAATTTCAAAATAAATTAACATTTTAATTTCGTGAAAATACAGACAACTTTTAAAATACGTGTGGCAACTTATCAAAATATAAATTTTATCCACTCAAACTTGTAATTTATCTGAAATTCAATTACTGAATGTCGTTTATTGAATATTCCCACATCAATTATTATTTCGGGGGATAGGTTTTTTTTTAGATTTAAATTTTATACTGGCATTTCTTGGTGGAACTGCACTTTATAGAATAAAATAACAAACATTTAGTTTTTTTTCACATTTATTTTATTTAACCAGTGACCAAGTTTCATCGTTACTGACATAATCATGGAATGATAGACAAAATTCTACATCTATATTAGACAGCAAGGCAGGGGTTTAAAACCACGATTTTACATAATTTATCTGACAAACTGAAATTGATGACGAAATTAATTTTTTCAGAAAAATTACATAAAACCATAATTTTAAACACCTGCTTTATTGTGTTATCACATATAATTTATTCTAGTCTCCCACCAGTTTGATAATGTCAGTAACTATGAAACTAATGTCGGTAACCCGGTCACTGGTGAAACGAAATAAATTTGGGAAAAACTATAGCGTTATTATTTTATTGTACATATTATTTATGTTCGTGCGTTTAAAATAATTATAAGGGTGTGTTTTTTGACTGCAATCCTCTCAATCTATTTCACTTAAGAGTAATGATCGATCATTAAAAATAAACATGGCGCGTTTCTTCTTTTATTTGTCAAATCTTATTAAAGTGAATGTCGTACGGCGCACGTCGTGCTGGAACAGCAAGGCGCGCTGCTCTCTCTCAGCTCAGGTGGGGTGACCCGCTGGGCAAATACTTTGTTTTAACTAAACCCTGCCATATCAACCTATATTTCGAACGGGAAACCCACCCGAATATCTCCAACGCCGTATTTGATAAAGTGCCTCGAGATGACAAAGTGCCGGCGTTTTGTTTAGTTTGTACAACACGAGGCCCGCGATCTTTTTGCTGACAAAATTAATGTTTGCTAAAATTCCGCAACATGTTCGATGCTCGGACTTAGCGGTAAAAAGGCTGGATGGTGTTTATCAGTTTATCTGCCGCGCATCGGGTAGGCCGAGGAGCAAAAAGTGGATCGAAACCCCGCTGAAAAGTTTCCACGGAAAATGAAAGCCTCCGAAAGGCGACTAATGTATTTCGCAATAGGCATTATTTATTCTTTACATTGCAAAACGTTTTGGGCACAAATGATGATATTAAGTAGTTGTCTCGGCGAATGTTTTTTGTCTATTGTTTTTAGCTGACGCATTATGCTATTATTAGGGAATTGCATTTTTGATGTTAATTCGTCGAAACGAATTTAAGTAGCGGTGCTTTTTTGTCTTTTGTATCTTGCTACTAAGGCTTTGAATAAGATGTGATTTTCAAACGAGGTATGAACCTGCTGTGTTTTCTTCGTATGAAAAATACCACTATAAATATCCGTGAAGTTATGTTAAAAGCAATACATGGCTTATCGCGCTAAAGTCGGCATCTAAGAAGCATTTTCCATTGAGGGATATTAAAGTATCCGTTGGATCACCTCATCCGTACATGTAGGGTACAAGTCTCTTGTATCCATCCTTCAACTTAATTCTATCTTCGATCGATTACACTTATCGATTGAGAGACCGCCAATAAAATATCACCGTAACTCTTTTTTAGAGCGTCAGTAGATTTTTCCAGTATTCTTTCATGTTTGTCTTTTTGTTTTAGGTTCGCCACAGATTTGGACTCTACGATGAGATATCAACGTCGGGAGGAGTTCAAGTGAGGCACTGTAATTGGATTCGTTTCCTGAAGGTGTCCGAGCAGTATGGACCTCAAGTAAACCTCGTGTGTACGAAGGTCAAAGGAGAACCCATCTACGAAGCTGTAAAGCCAATTGCACCACACACGGAGCTCGTAGTATACTACCTTCCTGAGAAACCTGAAGAGCTTTTCTTCGTTAGAATGAGGAATAACTTATACAGACAAACCATGGACTCAATATTAGAAGGTATGACTTTAATTTTACATATTTTCTTACTATATTATTAGATTAAAACCAATATTTTTAGCTTTTCCACTTTATTTTTATTTGACCAGCGACCGGGTTTCGTCGTTACCGACATCATCAGACTGGTGATGTCGGTAACGACGAAACCCGGTCGCTGGTCAAATAAAAATAAAATAGAAAAGCTAAAAATATTGGTTTTAATCTAATAATATATTAAAAATGCAATTCCATCACGAAGTGTCAGTGGATAATATAAAACTATATTTTCTTACTATATTATTTTTAAGACATCTCAACATAGATGGAGAAGAATACGGAAGTGTGGGCATTAACGGGGCTAACGACCGTCATAGGCTGGTTTAAGTGATTACACACGAGTAACATTCAACAATTCTATCCATGATTGACAACAAATTCTTGGATGTTCTATACACATATATACCATCCAATTTTTTAAATATTGTACAAGAATGACTAGAATTTTCACTAGTGACATCTATTGGTGAGACTGAGAAGATTTTTTATTGAGCAGAAAATCTTATATTTGCATGTGAGGTCCAAATCCTGGATTATAATCTCATATATTAGAAACGCCAGAAAATATCGTTTTCATTTTATTATTTTAGCTTATAATTTGAAAAATAATATGATAAATTACTCCTTTAATAGGGGATAATCCTAATTTGTTTTGTACTTCTTAAAATTATAAATTTATATGATAACAAAACATACAGTATTAGAAGTAAAGACTCTAAATTAATGGATAATGATTTTATACAGTCTCCATTTTTTCTATTGAGCAAGATAATTTGTATGGCGGGACCTTTGCTTCCATTTGTCAGATAAAATAGTCGAAATCATTGAAGCATTTAATTATTTTCACCATAGGACGGAATATCTACGAATGTCTCGGAACCCATTCGCAATCATCTCTTACATTATCCGTAACGAAAGCTACAATAGGAGTAAGATGGATTCTAGCTGTTCAATTGTATGGACAACTCTTTGAGATATAAAATATGCCGACTTCTGGATGGATTTCAATTTCTAGTAATGAATGAATCCTTTCAAGTTTTTTTTACAATTCGAACAATTATTTTTGGCTGTTATTTAGAGAAAAAAATCTGGGTATTTTGAACAAAGTGTAACACGGGCTATAAAAGCTGTTTGGTATTAGTTACATTATCTAAAGTAGGAACCTTGTTTAGTTTAATTGGTTTTATTTCTTAATTACAAGAAGCTCTCGGCGATGTCGCCCGAGCCTTTGTCAAATTACCCATCCAATCCGGTCGTTCAAAGGCCGTTAGCGCGACATAAAAAAACACTTAACAAAGTAAGAGTTCAGAATTCTTTCCGAGTATCCCAGTCGTGTAATGTTCCCTTGGAACTTAACCGTTTCTTAATACGGTCAACGATAATTTGATGCACGCTTGTATGTATTTAAGTTAATCGATTTGGAGATGTACGGTTTACTGTGGTCGATATCTTGTAGGATGATGGTTCTCGATTGTGATCAAATTTTATGTTCAAATTCGGGAGCTTCTTACTTACACGCCTCTAAGTAAATTACCTTAATCGGTTTATATTATATTACCCACGTTAAAAGTTTTTAAACTGATTTTTCGAGTATATTGAGGAAAAATCCTCGTACTGTAATGCATTTTGATCAAGTAATTTTCCATATAGACGTAAATTTCCGCTGTCGAAAATTCAATAAATATGTTTTAGGATAAAGCGTGTTTATATTTTATCTTTTACCGATTTCTGCTGCCATTATATGGAGTTATCATAATATGTAGTTGAGAGTATTTTTTTCCTTAAATTTTCACTCATGAATTGTATTAAACATAAATAGTAAATCCACTCATGAGTAAGTGAGCGGTATTGCATAAGCCGTAGCTAGATTTCATAGTGACTTGGACGTTAGATAATTATTTTTAAAGAAATATGTCGTCAAATAAACGAAACAGTGTATAAACAAAATCAAACCAGTCTGATGATGTCGGTAATGACAAAATTCGGTCACTGATGAAATAAAATAAATATGGGAAAAACTATTATTTTAACACATAAAATGCAGTTTCACCAAGAAATGTCAGTATAAAACATAAATCAAATAAATGGAGACTGTTTAGTTTTATTCAAATTAAACTGAACGCCAAAGATAAGTAGGTACCGTTTCCCCGCATAATTTGGAACTAATAACAACTTTAATACGGCATCGTCGTAATGAACCCCGTTTTTATATGGCCACGGAAATCTTTTTATCACAATCACGTCCGCGATTTCTAGGAATAAGTCACCAAGCGCTATGGGACACCTTTTGTTGAGATCATCACCGATTGACTTTGTTCGTTGTACCGAGCGCCCGAGAAAAGTGTGACGCTTCGTCTCAATGAGAATATAACAGTGGTCAGAGGACAATGTCTTTAGTAACGCATCCGCCTGGGGCAGGACTGTTCGGAAACCCAATACAAGTACAAGATCAATCGATAAGTGACGATAGAGCAGAGAACGTTAATTTGTAGATCTATAGATCCACGGTGTTGCCACAATGCGTATCAATAGTAAAACCCTGGTAGTCACGGGCTGCCAATAATCGCCCGCTGGGAGCTTGTCAATACACCGGCCATTGTTTGGTGGTTCTTTTGTTCTCTGATTGTCACATTAATGCGATGTCAATCATGTTGAGTTGACGCATGTATAGTTTAAGTCACCTTGCACTGTACTGATAAAAATCCATGTAATATAGCATACTTAACAATCTAAAAAGATTGATATGAGTGTTTTATACACTATAAAATGTATGCATTAAGGAGGTTTAACTTTTAATATCTATTATTTCATGACTATTGGATAGATGATAGATATTTTTTGTATATAGATACGAGTATACAAAATTAGATGAAAAATTAAGAATCTAGTAAAACCTTTGATTTTTAACTTCTGAAAGGCCAAAAACGAGTCACGTATGAATAATAAGTATTTTGACTGAATTAAGAGTAGCGTTCTTCAAATATGTGAATTTCAACTGTGATAAAAATTGTGGGTAATTCTTACTCGCTGTCAGTGTATGGTTTATTTGTAATTGTTAAATCTCTACGTTAAAATTAACTTCAATCTACATATTTTTTTAAATTTACTGGTCAGTTAATTTCTGTTTATAATCGACCCCTAGAAGGTGTATTAAGAAATATATATTTAAGTGGACACTATAGAAAATATATTACAATTTTTTTCATTACCGATAAAGATAAGATTGGAATGGCAGTCGGTTAGTAAAATACTTTTCTTCTTCCAGATTCTCCACTAGATCTCTCCATGTCCCTACTCTCTCGTGTGCTGCTCCCGATATCCCCGCCCAGCGGAACGGAAGACGAGCACAAGTCAGTTTCCGGAGACTCTTTAGCTTCCTCGACAGCCAGCTCATCTGGCGACATCCTGGAAGCAGCCATGACCGTCCAGCGATCACCCAAAGCGCGCCCACTTAGAGGGGAAAGAGCTTTACTACCGTGCGAAGTCTGTGGGAAGGCATTCGACAGACCCTCGCTACTTAAAAGGCATATGAGAACACACACAGGTTGGTATTTATTTCTCACAAATGGAGATAACTTAAAAAGTTATTCATGACAAACATTCAGTACAAAATGTTTTGGAAAATGGTATTTTAACTTTTGTTCAATCTTAATCGCTTTCTTGCACACATTAATACAGTAAATTAATTCATATGATTAGAATTTTTAACTTTATTACTATTTTTAAAAAAAAATCTGTATTTGAGCACACAATTCAAACGAATAGTAATAAAGTATCTTCTTTACTATATGTCCTAAAGAATGTTAAAAAGTTGGTTGGAGAATATGTCAATACACAAAAGCACAAAAAATAATTATTATCATAAAAATCCACGAAAATATTTTTTTTTACATACATCCATATATCAATTAATATATCAATTATTTCAAGTATTTTCTTTTTGTAATATACATATTTGATAAGTAGTTTTATTATAATTCAATATCTTTACTTTATATCGTACGTATACAATTTAAACGAATATTGTTTTTTTTTTGGAAATTATTTAAAATACTGAAAAAATTGTTTGCAGAAGTAAAAAAAAGAAATGTTTTAAAAATAACACTTAGAAACTAACGAATTTGTTCATTAAACTTCTTGTACAGAATACATGTATATTTGCTTATTGCTTAAAAGTAATATCTTTCAACCCACCAAAAACAGACTGGTGATACAGGTTAAAGATTGAAACTCACATAACCGTTTGAAATTAGAGGGCAGATGGTGCTTAAACACAAGTGTAGACGAAAAGAGCTCTGTGCCACTAAATTTTTAGATAAACCTTTTCCTTACTGCACATTGGTGTCCTAAGAACAGCTTTATTTATTTTGAGACTGCCTCGATTTTTTACACTTTGAAGATATATTTTTCGTTTTTTTTTTAATAAAAAAAAAAACATTTATTTTTAGGGGAAAAACCGCACGTATGCATGGTATGCAGTAAGGGATTCAGTACCTCCAGCAGTCTCAACACCCACCGCCGAATCCACTCGGGAGAGAAGCCTCATCAGTGCCAACATTGCGGTAAAAGGTTCACAGCCAGTTCCAATCTGTACTATCACAGGATGACGCACATAAAGGTAAGAACCTTCTAAATTGGTAATATTTTAAGATATAAAGATATTTTTAGCTATATTTATACCAGTTTAAGACCATGAGCTATTTTGTTGGTAGTCTTGTGAAAAGGTTCTATTTATTTTTTATTTAAATAGCAACAAAGAGGTCTAGCCTATACATTCTCTAGTAAAACAACTTTTATATTCTTCCTATTATGTTTTAACATTTATTTTTTCTCCTTATCTTATTTTTAACCATTTCAATGTTTTCTTTTATTTTTAAATTTTTATTATTTTTTGTTTGTTTGTCTACTTTTTTTCTGGTTTAAGATTATTACAATTTACTTCCCACCATATAATTTAAAAATACTTGTGATATACGTCGAAGGATTTATTAAATTAAATTAAAAATAAACCATCATGTTGTTTAAATTAATTTTATGAAATCAAATATTTTTCACTCCTAGTTATCTTTTTTGAGTTTTTCATTCCACATATTTATTAATCGTCACAAAAAACTTGATTAATTGATTTTATCAGTAAGTTGTGGCCGATTCAGCGTTTAGCATAATATTATCTGTGGGTAGGTACGTGAATTGGCCATTAATTTTAGAAAATAATTGGACAGTAGAAACATACTTTATTTGAAGAGAGAGTTTTACCGATCCATTTACTATCCTGCTGCTATTATTTTTACTGTGAAGAGTGGTTCGCTTACATTCCAACTTTACGCTCAAATGATGCTATAATGCTGTTCAATGTACCAGATAAATGTGCTGAAGAATAAGCGCTTTACTTCACGAAGGGCATTCCATAAGTAGCATACTCTCCTTCCAAACGGATTTAATTATTGAATATTAATAGCATTACTTAGACGCTTCCACGCAACTCTTATCATCTTCACTAAGATGTTGCGAGGGACCTAATTAGACGGGTTCTTGAACGCATAAATGACTTCAATTTTATATTACATCTGTCTGAAAATCGATACAAATAGTGTGCTTGAAAGAAAATATCTCACTCATTAGTACACTCTACTTTAGATAATTCAGTGTTGTTGCTACCGTTATCTACTTAGTGATATAAAATACGCGAAGAAATCGAAAGATTAAACATTTTTTAATTCCTCGATTCCATAATACACGTCTTTATAAAACATCTTGGACGGAAAGATAAGTCATAAATGAGAATATTTAGATTGGATATTAAATTCTACGATACAAAAATGCATTAAAAAAGGAAATACCGTTTTTTTTTTAACCCTTTGAAGTATACCATACATCCCACTTAACACCACTCATCAGCATGACATTAATTATGTATGTATTATATAAATGTGACAAGTTTTGTGTTAATAATATACTGAAGGCCAGGACCATTTTCATGGCATAATCATGAACATTAGCGGTAACAATTTACAATGATATATTAGCGGACAATATTAAGTCCAAACTGGTCGCGATTACATTCTTAAATGACGTCCTCTAGCTTCGATGCTCTCTTAAAGACTCTCCTTTTATTTAAGTACTTTACACTACCTTTAATGTAAAACTAACAAATAATTGTTATTTTGAGTTTTGAAATATATCAGTTGATTGCTCGTCTATTTTCACAAACGAAAAATGTATTTAAAACATAAAATAATGATAAGGGATTTTTTGGACAATGTTCGAGAAAACCAACGATCTTTAAAATAAGTTACAAATTTACGTTAAAGCTCTGAATGTTTTTTTAATCTGCGATGATTTTGCTGAAGTAAATATAGAAACATTAAAGTGTAATTTTTAAAATTATTTGATGTCATAAAGCCGAGATAGATTTCAGTACAAATGTCAGTAAATTGCTAGTTAGTTTGTATCTGCATCCATTGACGTTGTATCTTTATGTTGTGTTTAACCCACGGCAGCAATAGTAAAGTAATTAGAAGCTAGTTTCGATTTATGGTCAAAACGTATTCACGATCCAATGCTTCAATTTGCCATCATCATTTTAGTGTGCAGTAATAACAATCGTGCCCGATAGGAATGGCATAAAGAAAATTCAGGGAGGTATTACAATTACTACAAAGTAATGAAATAAAATTCAAATGATACATATAATATTTGGAGTATGAATACTATACATAAGGTATTGCAATATCTAACATTTGAAAGGAGTTGACAAATCTCTATAGTTTATAGAATGTAAGTGCAAACGCACATGGGATCATATCCAGAATTTTTCTTTGCAGCTTATGGCTTCTTACTAAATCAAAATAGGTACTGTTGCAATGAAATCATTTTCCTGATATATCCATCATACTTAAAATATTATTAAAACGGTAGGATACGATTTTCACTAGTTTATTTATATGATACTTATAAAGTTCAGTATTATTATACTTTATTTAAAATAATATTTTGAATTTTGGTACAATTTTCAAAAAAAAAATGAACATAAAGTTTTAGTAGAAAGTTCATAAACCGGATGCATTAGAGTATTATTCAAAATTTGTTTTCATTATCATTATCGCTTAAATATTTCAAAATAAAAATATCATATTGAATCTCTCAAAACGTTGTAATATCTATCATATATACAAGTAAATTCAACTTTTAAAATATGTAAGTCAAATAAAGAAGGTACATCAAAATATAGATAATGTAGGTATGTAATGTAGGTAAATACAAAAAAAATATCGAAGTTTTGTAAAGAAATAAATAAAACCTTGCCTTCGTCCTGTATGACTTCTATAATAGCATATAGGCAGTATAAAATAATTACAGAAACACCTGCAGCGAACATAACGAGATGTTCCTACGAATTCCAGTTAAAAAAGTATTGTATTTTAATGATTATCCTTACAAAGGACCCCAGGATCCCATATGTCGCGGAAACAAAACGTGATGACGGCCAAATTACATAGTTTTTTTTACAGTAACAGTCCAAGGATACCTTTATATCATTTCGTTTTCTGCAGACAAATTGCCGTATGTTTACGAGATCATTAAAATAAATTGTATGAGGAAATTAACAAGAAAATATAGATGAAACAATTTTTATAAAAGTTTATTAATTTTAATTCATGTAAAAAGTTGCACCATAAATTTTTACTAAAATCAATGAAGCATTACAGATAGTACGTTTTACTTAAAATCACGGCACCTTTTTATTTTTATATAAAATCGATATTTCTCTACTCATACACAAATATAAATAGAACCAAGCATTTATTGGGAGAGAAAATATTTAAAAAAAACTCATTAACTTACTAACCATCACCCCGTTTCTCCGCAGGGGTAGGCAGAGATAATAGAATACGACACCAATCTCTCTGTACACAATCTTCGCCTCTTCCACATTCATACATCACATTCCGGCTTCTAACTTAAAATATTCAAGTACATATTTAAAATAGTAGATTATTCCAAGTTTACCTCGGTCTTCTTCTGCTTCTATTACAAACCACATTTGCCTAATTTTTTTTTTAAACTATCGTTTCTTTACTCATTCATTTTATTAATAATTACCATCCTATTAATAATAATTTTATTAGACAATGGGTAGTCTATAAGCACTCTATTACAGAAACCTACATTTCGGTATGGGGTTATTCCACTTTTGGATGACCGTTGCCTTATGCCCGTAATATAAAATCATCGTGATGTGTGTTTGCACCTGCACGACTTCTTTTTTCTGTATACCACGTGTTTTAGACATAAAGATACCTGTATAAAGAAACATCTGCAGTTGAGAAATAATAATAAAGACATATTTCGTATGGTGGTTGGTCACTTTAACGGATACACGAGTTAAAAAGAGTTTAATTTTTTTAGTCTGCATACTTTCCATTTTTAATGATTTTTTATAGTATCTTTTTTGTACCAGCGTGTATGTGTATCTTCGTGTATGCATATATTTTAATAGACAAAAAATTAGAAGCATCCCATCGTAAGGCGTCATAAGTATATAGAAATAATATATATTGGAAATTTTAATATAAGGTACTGATGGTTATCAGAATGAAAAAAATGGAATGGAATGTGGAATCTGAATATCTCGAGGCTTTCAATCTGGTATTTAGCTAGCTCAAGTGTTTTTTTTTCTTTATTTTAAATTCGTTTGCATTTCACAATATATAAATACAACTTTAAAAAAAATCAAATAAAGATCCCACAAATGCTGTGTGTGGTTATACAAAATATATTAGGTTATAGTAAAGGCCACTGGCAAAAATACAATAGATATTATCAGAATAAAAAATGAGATTAAAAGTGCTTATATAAATTACTTTATACACTTGTGTAACGTTCACCATTCTGGCCATTTTTGAATATCCATAATAGTTTTTTTTAAAGACGTATACCATATATGCACTATTATTGTATTATTTCGTATGTAAGTTTAAGATTGCCCTCTCCAATTGATTATTCAAAAAAGTACATTATACAGTTCATTAAAAAAATGTTTTTTGGGGAGATAGAGCCTAAAAGAAGATTGAATTTTTTATTTGATTGATTATTTTTTTGTATGGCTCTCTTTGATATATCAATTCAGTGCGCTTCAATATATTACAATCGGTAAATGTAAATATTATACCACTTTACGTATGCATGGTATAAAGATCCTACACCTGCCTCACTGCCCGCATACCGGACACTAGGATTATTGCATTTTATCTCAGAGATAACTTATGGTAAGTGAATGCACTTGCAACAAATGGACATAAATAAAATCTCTGATGCATCGTGGAACTTCAAAAAATGCATTGACTTTACACTTTGTAGACATCGGCGTGAAAAAAAACTTGCAGGAAATACTATTTACTACAATAGGTGTTCGAAAATGTATTATTTATTGATTTGGCATTAACTTTATGCGAACAGTTTGTATTTCCACCTGTTGGCGAGAACATCTGTTTTTATTCTCGAAACTAGTCGTGTTTTTATTAATAAACTTAACGTGGTCTTACACTATCGTTTTTTTCATCCTGTCAAGTCAAGTCTTTATCCCAAGTTCAGACGAATCGTCATACGAATCAGAATTTAAATAAATTTATCTAGTATCCTTTCCTTTCTTTTCTTATTAATCCATAAAGAACTCTATTAGATTTGTGCATGTTTAAAAAAATGACTTTTAAACAATTGGAGCCAAAGGATTTGTCTTGCTCTTAGTGAACCAGATCATGATAACATATTATATTGAAAAAACCGTTGTTTTTTCTATCGAAAAAATGTTGTTTTTTTTATCTTTAAATATACAGCAATGATATCTGCTACTGTATTCTTGGTAGCTATAAAGGGATTGATATATCAATAAAATGATATCAATTTTGAAATCTGATTCTCAGTTTTGGTTAGTTGATTCTTACCGATAATATAACGTATGATGTAATTATTTAAAAAAATGTTAAAAAAGGTAAAAATCGATATTTAGTAAGAAAGCAGCATTAAGTTTGGCCTTTATAAGAATGCAATCATCACCAGCAGCGTGAGTTGTGATTTAAGCGATAAAACTAATCAGGTGGAAGCTGAATAATTAAGTAAAACGTATAAAAAATAGCTGCAAATCCGCTGCCCATATTGTCCCAGAGGCCATCCATTTCCGCCCCCGGGCGTCTCCGGGCGGCAGGAGGGGAAAGAGTTATGGCATCCGATGTTATGGACGGCTGTGACTTATTCCGTACTCAACACCGGCAGCTGTCTCGTGTGCCTACAGAGATGGAGCCGGATTTCAAACCGCTGAGTTATGCGTGTGTTACAGGCTGTTTTGCAACCACCACCTCGATAACATCAAACGAGAATCACTTAACGTACTCCTACGTATAGATTTAAAATTTAAAAGTACTATACTTTCTGATTTGTTGGTCTGCTTCAGTGAGAATATCGTTCTAATTAGACTAGTTACTTCATAAATATTCCACGTCGTTTATACGTTTTGAACATTTGGGAAACTCCATAGAATAATACTCAAAAACTAGATTCGTGACCAAACAGTTATTTTAACTGGTAAACATGTTTTTACATACTTTTCTAATGTCATTGATATTCGCTGCTTGCTAACTAGACAACCATTTGATTTATTGCAAGATAAAGAAGACAAAAGCTCGCGAACAAGTCACTATCAATTGTTTAATAAGCCACCCCCATGGAACCAGTCTTGTGAAGTGGTATCCAACACCAACTTGTCCACTCCATAACAAGTTCTTCAACACCTCGGAATGTTATTGATAGTTGACCATTGTCATAATTATTTCCTCGCTTCACCTGCTTGCACTTTATGTAAAAAAAGTCTCTTTGAAAACCGGTAGCCGCTCGCATTTTGCATTTAAATAATCGCGAATTAAAATTGTTTATCTCAAATGTGTGCGAACATGTCGGATGATTTATAACTCCTTACTTAGATTCTGTGAATGGCGAAGAGATGTCGCACCTAATTTACATCGTAACATTAACTTCATTTAATTGATCGATTGGTCTTATTTAATGGCGTTCTTTTTATCACGCCTTGTACATTTCTTCATTTAATTTAATGGGATAACGAGACTTTCATATTAGATTTTTTGCTTCGAAGATAATTGGTATTCAATATTCAATAATAAAAAATGATCTCCGTCATAAAATATATTTTAACACGAACAGACTGTTGTGCGCTTGAGCTTGTTCTCATGCAAGTAGAGTCCTTAAATTAAAGCCGACATACCTAAAGACGGAAAACAGCATTCGTGTCGGTAATAAACACAACACCGCCGTTGGAAAAGTGTCAGTTATCCATTATCAGGATACTATGAATCTCCGAGAGGTCGCAGGAAATCGCGGAGAAGCTCGGGAGTGATGCGCGTCTGTCAACGAACAGGGGTATTGTCTCATCCCGACCGGCCGGCTGACAGTGTCGGATGGACGGAAGGTGAAGGCGAATAATCCATTCCGCGAGCGGTACAGAAGTGGCTACCAGGAGTACAGAGGCTCGCGGGAGATGCGCGGTCACATTATTTGTATAACGTCATGTAGCCTGTCTAGCGCAGTGAGCTTTGATAGCGAAGAGGTCGCCGAGAAGCATGACTATTAGACTGGCGGCGACTGATGCCTGATAGAATTATACGTCCGGGGAGGATTATGTATGGCCTGTTACTCGTTATACTGTAGGTCCGAAGCAACTACGAACACGTGTTTTGCATACCTTGTGTATCATAAAGCAATATTTTCATAGTAGATATATTTATGTTACTGTAAAACATGATTAATTACGGATCATAAAACGGTTGTCCGATTTCAATAGTCACGTGCCAGATTGCCAAAGTTCAAAAGTTATATTATTAATGAATGAAGTGTTTTGTATACCGTTGGCATTCATATCTTAATTTTATGTGTAGTTCAATTGTTGAGGAGTCGATAAATCTAAAGAGCATTCAATCTTTTCAGTTGAGAATTGAAAAAAAGATATCTTAGAACCAAAATAACTCGCTCGTGATATTAATCCGACAGTCAAACAGTAACCACGAACGGAAGCCGACAGAAGTGATATTATAATATAGACGTGAAAATGCAGGGTACCATTGGGATGCAGAGTAGACTAGAAATGATATTGATAAGAAATGAATAATCGAGTGTCAAGATGAGGCATACCTTTTCTTCAAATGATTACAGTCGTATTTCAACTCACCATAATTCTATTGGAATATTTTATACGTACAAATACAAATGTATAAACTTTATAAAATTAAACAACTTTGTTTTAACCACATTTTTATTATAAGTACACTTTTTGACCTACCGGTTTCGAGTGTGTGGAAGTTTTTGATAAGGGAATGTAATTGAGTATTTTAATGTTTTAGAATTAAATAAAACCTGATGATGACAAGGTTCTTGTCGAAACTGGTAGGTGAAAAAGTATACTTTAAATGAAAAAGTGATTAAAACAAAGTTGTTTTATTTTATAAAGTTTATAAAATGTGCCACAAAGTATCTGCAAAAAACATTCAGCATATGTATAACATTCATATTATGAAATAAATAGATATATATATATATATATATATATATATATATATATATATATATATATATATAATATATATATATATATATATATATATATATATATATATATATATATATATATATATATATATATATATATATATATATATATATATATATATATATATATATATATATATATATATATATATATATATATATATATATATATATATATATATATATATATATATATTTTGGTCCCTTGATATTATATGCAATATGATCTCGATTTAATTCAACAACGATCTTCTACATATATATCCATGCATCTTCTCATACGTACCGCCGATTATTTCCACTGACTTGACTGTTTTCAACTATTTTACATATTTGTTCATGTCAAGTTTTACTCGGTCTTCCTCTGCTCATATTTACTACGTTCGCTACTATTAACTACGTTCGCTACATAAAATTGATTTACCGTTCTTTCCTCACTCACGCGCTCCACGCGTTCAAATCATCTCCAAACACCTTTCTTAATTTTATCGATAATTATATCAGCCTTGCATTCTTTCTAAAGAATAAATTTTAAAATAAATTTTACCTTTCGAACATGTATCATACATAGTTTTGCCACACATTCGTTTGAGATATCGCATTTTGTCAGCATTAAGTCTGCTGTCATCCTTCTTTTGCCAACTCTACGCTTCACTTTCATACATTAGAGTTGGAACGAGGACTCCGTTGTGCACTACCAGTTAAGCTTTCGATAAAATAAAAATATTTTTTTGATGATTTAACAAATCAAAACTAAAAATGTTTGCTGAGGTGTGAATTTCTTCAATAATCGAACTCATTCATCAACAGGAAATATATATTGGCATATATTGTATATTGCCAGCTTAGAATTTGGAGCTACACTATTATTTGCCATAACTGATTTCATTGCACCATTCACTTTGCTCCCAGCATTCGCTCTATATGGTTGATATGTTTATTTTAATTTTCGAAAACGTTTGAACTGAATATTTTCCCCTTCGACTCATCTTTTATTTACTCGCGCTCTGATACCTCATTTTCGATACAAGACAATAATATTTTCTCACACAGTAATGTCCTTTTGTTGTGGAGGACAATGGCCAAAACGCCTTTGATACAGAGGCGGTCAGTATAAATTAGCCAGCCAGTTGCATGTGTGGTGTACGTACGGGCGATGAGCAGTACCCGGCAGGCAGGTGCCCCTACCCCTAGCTAGCGTCTGAGCTCAGCGGAGCGTGCTTTCTCACGATACACAATAAGAAGGAAAAAAGGCATTAAACAAATTACGCGTCTTATGGGTTTAAGGTCACCATACTGGCAACCCGTGTAGGTGCCCCCGCATTCGTGTGTGACTTCATGTAATTCACTTTTTGATACATGAAATCATAGAATAAATATCGTATTATTTCATATTTGTCAACTGACTACGTGACGTATGCTAGGTACAATATCTTAAGTGTTAAGTACAATATTTTGTGGTTTTTGGGTAATATATCCAAAATTATTAAGGTTCTTCTTATTCTTCTTCTTTATGAGCCCTCTGACCTCCACTTCTGGACATAGGCCTCTTCCCTTTTTTCCATTTCCTCCGGTTGGTTGCTGCTTGGAGTCAGTTTTTACTCTCCACAGCGAAAATGTCGTCAGACCATCTCTTTTGGGGTCTTCCGACACCTCTTTTGTTCTCGCAAGGTAGAATTCTTGGAGTCAATCTTGTGGTATCTTATTAAAGTATTCTATTGAGAATTCTTCTTTTGTTTAAATATGTACAATGATATATATTGTGACACGTTTCGTCTTATTAAGACATTATCAAACTGCAGCTTTATCATTTTAAAGATTATGACCGCAAACCTGGTATTCAGATCAGAATAATAGTGGATACATGAGTGAGGAGTTGAATTTATACCTATATTAAGCTGTTTCGGAAGTTCTCCTTCTGTATTGTGAGAGGATAATGGAATAAAGTATGGTTCACATCACTTATATCTTGTCCACATTCGTACATTCGATGTTAAAAAAAAAATCGAATGTATTGTTTTTACAGACATCAAAAATTAGCATTTTAAAATGCATTAGTTAGGTTTATTTGCATTAAAAAAATAATTAAAAGACGTTCTTTTCTCCCATCGATTTTCCAATGATTAATTTCAATTATCCCTCTATACTGTCGGGTCAGAGAGGCCAGTTCACATGACCGTAATATGATTATGCTTTCTTCCCCCATGTCAGATGTTAGAATCAGGAGTCAGCCAGCCATCCGTGACCGCCTTAAGAATTATATCTTACGCAATAAAGGTGAACCTGATAGACCCAAGTCCGTGAAAACACACATGCTCATTTCCCATAACGCCCCACCTATCGTGTTAACGATCGCATTAATATCCCGGGAATTATGAAAACATTACGAGTATCTTTCAGAATCGAATTGCGGATTTAATCATTCAGAGAGTTGGAGGATAATGAACTTTAAACTAACTAACTAATTATAAATGTAAATAAAAATGTGGATGCTCGTTTTTTCAAAATCTTGATGTCCTTAAATTATTGAATAATATTACTTTGAAATTTTATTAAAACGTTACATTCAAATATACTTCTGGGAGGTTTTTTCATCTGTGACAGGTTCAAACAATTTTTTTGCTTAACAGATTTTTACCGCAATGGCAGCGCCACTAGTTGAACACAACATCAAAGCACACACTAAATATTGTTCACAGCCGAGCAATACTTAGCATCGTATAAATACTATATATAAGTCATGGCAAAATTATGTATGTAGTTTATGAAATTATAAACATGAATGTTTTAATAGCAATTCGAGCCCCACCAAGAATAAGAACCTATAAGGACCCTTAGTTCACACGAGAGTCAAGTACCGTTTAGAATACTTCTAATAGGGGAACTATGTAAGAATAATAACTTAACCGCTTCAGTGACCCGATCCTTATAATTACAAGGAACTCATAAGGTGAAGGCAAGGAAAGTAGACCGAGACGGAATAACGTGTGAAAATAATCTTATGAATTTTCTTACGTACAATTTGCAGTAAGGTGTCTTATTTATCCTGAGATGTATAATATCCATGACTAAAAAGAATTTTTTTTGTTTATGTTTCTAATGAAGACTAAAGCTAACACTAAAAAAATTATGGCAATCTTTTATCAATTATAGTGGCACTTATTTCGATAATATGCTGCATACACTATCCGTGATTTACACAAAATAATAGGTCTAACTCTTTCCCAACCTAGTACGTCATTGACCATACCTTTACCAGCGCATCTGATTAAAAAAGGTCTTAAAAGCCACATCAGGATAGATGCAGTCCCCAATGTACACTCAGTGGACAAGATCATTAAGACCCCCCTTGACTTGCTGTCACCTATTGTTTTTGTAAATTTATGTGTATGTGTGTACTCGAATGCGTGTGTGTGTGTGAGTGCGTGTGTGCGTGTGAATGTAAGATATGTGTTTATTTAATTTTACGTTAATATATTTTAAATTATGCTAAATACTAACCTTATATAAGAAATCTTAGATGCTTGTACGATAAATAAATGATAGACATTAGGATACCAAAAAGAAAAGAGAAAGCAAAAATGAAAATTTAAGGAAATTAAAATAAATTTGACATGGAATCTTGGACCATACTAAAAAATATTTTTTAATATGTTCCAAGATATTTAAGTTTGAAAAAAAAAACCAGCTTAAAACTCATTCAAATCAAAAAAGTAATCAAATAAATTTATGGTTGATAAAAAATCTGTAAATATAGCTAGTTTATAACACACCCATATTCAAATGTCCAAAAATTTAATTTTAAGTATTTTTCACACATATCCGAGTTCATTATGAAGCCCTAACAATTTAAAGTTCACAAAGAGAGACAATACTATTAACATAGTAGGTACATTGTATAATTTCCATTTCATTTAAGTTCTCATGGTGTTTCTATTGTATTCGAAAAATTAGCTCTCAAAATTCGCACTAAAGTTTTTAAGCTAGTAATTACACTTTGTAATTTTTTTTGTACTGTAGTTGTATTTGTGTAAGTACTTCAAGCGAATCTAGTAATATACTTTATAAAATAAAACAACTTTGTTTTTAACCACTTATTAAAGTGGTAAAATAAGTGGTTAAAAACAAAGTTGTTTTATTTTATAATATGTGCCACAAAGTATCTGCGAAAAATATTAAAGAAAAAAATATAGTAATTGTTTTAGTTTAAAATATATAATTTTGTTTAAAATACCAAAAATTTACCAACCAAGCTGTATTATGGAATTGAAGAGTAAAGTTATCATTGACGCTATATTTATTTTATTTTAATAAAATAAAACCATTTCCTTGATTGAAAAGTTTTGTTTTTTTTTTTACACATAAAATGAAAAATTATTCTGGTGAAAATAAGCCACATGTTGCATTATTAAATGGATAATATCATAATGTTTTATAAAACCAAAGTTTTTGGTTTTGAAAGGTTTTTAATTTTTAATTTTAGGTTGGCAAAGGAATCATTTTAAAAAGCAACGAATGTGGAAAAAAAATAATTAAGCGAATAAAAATTGTCACTTACAATATATTTTTCAAATTCGGCTACAAAGTATATCAAACATATCTAAAATATTTACTGACCTCTTATTTCACCCCATGGTGTATAGGGCACTGCATAAAATTGTCAGAATGATAATTGTTATTATTGATAATCGTTTATTTTATGGCTTTAAGTGCCAGTTTAGGGTAATAATAAAAAAATTGTAAAAGTAAAAATCACTTCCTTTGAGTTTTAACTTGTCTTTCTGGGATGATTTCATTCCTTTGAATTTGTTCTCCTGGGAATCGAAAGCGGGATTTGCAGCATGGCATCTAAATGCGCTAATCCCTACGCTATGGGGGCTGATAAATTTAAGATATTTATAATATAATTTCATAAATAAGCCCCTGAATGAAAATCTATTCTGTTAATATTTGAATAAACCGAGAGTGTTTGCGTGTTTTAGTTTGAAACCGGAAGCGCATAAGTTAAGAAACCTTTTAATTCGGCAGTGAAGATTTGAACTCGTGGGAAAAAACGCGTAGGATTAAATATTGTACAAAGTGTATGAGTAAAATTTAGGTAGATATGAAACAAAAATTATGCTCAACCAGTCTAAGACACGATAATTACGAATTAAATATAAATAAACTACGCCTCATTAAAGATATTTAGTATTATTGGTGCAAAACATTCTTTTTTTATTGAATTTTTATATATTCCGTATAACGATGGCCACAAGTCAAAACGCCGTGTCAAGGGCGGTAATTTGACTCCAAATTACATCTCTAATTTATTAACAATTATCCCCGGTTATATTTATTTGACTTATGTTGTTGAAATAAGCTCGCCTTGTATGTAATTAAACCGACGTGATTATTGCGGCTACTACAAATTTATAACCTACCAAAAGCGAAAAGTTATTTTAACGCGCGTCGAATAATTCTCGCAAGCAGTACTTAAAATACCTTCAGTAATAACTGAACAACACGATTTACGATTTTACTAGAAACACTCGCCCGAAATGATTTAGATTCGAGATTATACACCTGCTTCGCTGTCTGAGAGAAGATATGCAAATGATGTTACCGTATATTAGGCAACCTGTCGATTGATTGATCCAAACCAGTTTGTCGATCATTTCGAATCAATCACCTTTCTTTACGACCCATCTCACTCGGCACGTTCACGTTATCATAAGGAGAGCTCATTTAGCCTATGTAACCGGAAAGGCCATATAAAACACACAAGTCTGCCTCGTAAAAAAAACTGTCTCAATACAACATACTAATCAATCTTAAGCAGTTGATTGAACTTGTAAAATAATTCTTTTATATATATTTACGCATTCGGAATATGTTGATTTACGCGTCCAGAGCAGGTTCCGTTCGAGAATAAATTAAAATATTTATATTTTATTGACCATTTTCGTTAAAGTTTTAAAGAAATGTATTTACAAAGTCACCGTTGCTGGATATATGTGTAATAAAATCAAGTAGTAAGACTTGTTTTATATCTTTGATCGACACGATAAACTGTGAAATTGTGATAAATCCCACGTTTTAATTCAATCACAATTAAATTAAGTCAAAATATTAAAGCTTCATCTTAAACTAGCACAGGGGCACACATCGTAAAAATAGGTAACACGGTCGTTAATTTTTACTGAATCGATCAGGACTCCCGATAGTAAAGACTCGATTCTAAATCATATAACGAATTAAAATTCCTTTTACCGCCATGAAAACGTCAATGTGAGTAAGAAGTTGGATTCCGTATTTTATTTTCATGGGTTTTGATGGCCAATAATTTAATAGAAAATCAATGGTATTATGGAAGGCTTTAATAATTCATTATTAAACAACAACAATTTACAAGAATTTAGCGATTTCCAACCATATGATTATAAAGCGCAGAGCAGCGAGCCTCGGGGTAAGGTTAGTGAAGTACGGGAGCGCGCCATTGAGCGGGAAACTATTAATCATGGCTCCATCTTGAGATCAGATTGAAATGCGGCTGCTACTAGTTGCCAACATGGGCCTGAACCACTTCTGCATATCAGATCAGGACAATAAAGAAATTCTATTCAATTTGTCCGCTATCCGCGTTTTCCGCTCAGTGGCTTAACAATTTACTCTGCAGAAATAATTAGCTTCGTAAGAACATCCATTTAAGAAAAGCATTTTGATATGTAGCTTATACTAGCTATACTCGACCAGGTATTGCTGTGGCCTAGTCTGGTTAAATGAAAAAGAAACAAAATAGAAAGCACACATCGCAATATCTTTAATTTCACAATACTTGTGAAGCAATAAAAATATTAAAAATCAATAAAATAACAATGCAATAGAAAACAAATAAAAAAGTGGTAGCAGTAGTCAAAAAGCACGCTATGCGCCATTAGCAATGTTTAGTTTTACGTTTGTTGCTGTAACGTTTAACAGATAGTTCTGAGATAGCGGTAAATATTATGTCACGGGTAAAAACACCCAACTAAGATACACGCTTTTATTATAATAAAACGTTGAGTAAACATTTCAAAGCGAATTAATACTTAAGATTTAAGATTTTGACCAAGCGAATATTTATTTTTACAAAGATATATCCATAGATTAGAACTAGATATTGATGATCCATGTTTTGTACTACGGATTTGAATAGAAACCGATTTGTTGCGGGCCATAAACATTACAAATTGCTTTCTCGAATAAATGATGGACTCCTCATTGCCTGTATGGGATCGGCTCACAATTGAGTGCTAAATAATCCGGCATTATCAGAACAATGTAAACAGTGTTATGCGTCCACGTCTCATCATAGAGATAAATGACCGAATTCTGAGAAAAAAGGACGTTTGACAATCAAACCAAACAGTGATTGGTTCCGGCGCCTACAGAGTAATCGAAAATCTTCGGTCCTTTTGGGCGCAGTACGCGAAGTAATTTGGTGGTAAAAACATAATATAGGTCTTCACAGACTCGAGATATCCCTTCAGTATACAACCATAAAGAAAAAGGGTAGAATGAAAATATTGATCTGTCAAAATTCCCTTGAAATTAATTGGTTCTTTTTGGAGACGTCATTCAGAAGACAGGTAATATTGAAGTTAGAAGACTCCCGGGAGATGGTTTATATTTTATAGGTTGATCTTTGATAGCCGTTAAGCCAAAAAAAAAGTCACACTGAGGAACACAAGTTTATATCTTTCATAATGACTCAGGTAAACTGAAGCACCTTGTATGTTCTACCAATAGATTGTTTACCCAAGGAAATCTATAGTCATTGTAAAGGCACGGGTCTTTCGGTATTACGAAAAAAGCTTCGTATATAAATAACGTCTTTCTTTATTAAAATAATATATTTATGTACATCAGTCTTAATTAAAGCTGCATGGTTTGAGCTGGTTGGTGTAAAATTGACGTCTTCTTTTTGCCTACGACCATTTTTATTATTTTAGCTATCATTAATAAAATTGTAGGTACTATTATTTATCTTAGCTTCTGTTCAAACGTGTCGCCAATATTAATTTCTTATTCAGCGACAGTAGTCCTCTTCACGGCGACACTTTGCATAAATGAATAATATAATAAATTACCGTACACATCTTTAAATTGGAAGGATTAATATACCTATCAATACTGGCATTGTAAATATGGGAATAAAGATTCACGAATAAATAATATTGTGGATTTTGTATTTATGTTACCTATAAAAAATATTTGATTAACTGCCTCTAGTTATGAGGTAGATTGTAACCATTGAGTTTATAATATGTACTCAAAAGTTAAGTAAGTTGTGTTTTATTAAATCTCTTTTAAAATCCAGAAGCAAAAAAATATCCAAGAGGAAAGCGGTAATTTGATGATATACAGTAAACACAGAATAAACAATTTATATTTTACCATATCATAAATATCTTCTTCATTATTTCACCGTCCCATAAAAATATCGTTTTACAATGCAAATGAGTTTCTTGAAATTCATTTGACATCAATAAATTCAATGATAACATTTAATAAAAACTAAGATAATGACAAAATGACGTTAATTACCATGTCGTCTGATAAAGCTAAATTTATCTTTTAGTCTTCTTTTTCTGATATAGGATAAATAATTGCGCGACTTTGGGAAAAGCCTCGAATTCCCACAGTTTTATAAGAAACATCATTTGATACTTACAAATGAGTGTAGCAAACTTGAATGTCGGAATGTCTTCATTTGAATTCTTATCCTATAAATAATCAGCACCTCCAGTACTTAGTTCTCGGTGATATATTACATTATTTTGGTAACATTCCTTACGCGCTACTTACGAAACGTTATTCCAGTAACGTTCGAGCCCGAAAACAGGTAGTTAATTGCTCCCGGCATAAATTTAACCGAATCGAAGCAATATTTTGATCGAGCGATTACTCTGTCGTCTACCGTTTTAATTTCTCATTTGACTTGGGCGCTATAAAAATGGTCTGGATACTTAAATAAAATCGTTAATATGACTTTGATGATAATACAGCTGCCTGGAAAGATCCATCAGTCGTGTTACTGGATATGGACCGAGAAATTTGCATTTCATTAGCATACGACCTGATCGGTGGACGAGATGAACCAATTTTCGGTTCATATTTGGTCTAATTTCCATCCATTTGCCTACAGTTGTACGGGTAATGGTCGCGTAGGATTAGTGCAATTTATATCATTCTTCACGGTTTCACTTGACAGAATTTTAATATCAGATAAGTGGTATCGGCTGCTACGGGTCTCATGATTTATGATTGTTTATACGACTTGTAACGACATACGAGCTACAAAAACACCGAATATAATATAAACTACACCGTGTATAATGTGCTTTGGGTTAAAGCACTAACGAGAAGGAGAAATGTTAAATTTTATTTATGTATTTTTGTGTTTCAGGAAAAACCTCACAAATGCACCCTCTGCGCTAAGTCCTTCCCAACCCCTGGTGACCTCAAGTCTCATATGTACGTCCACAGCGGATCTTGGCCTCACAAGTGTCACATCTGCTCTAGAGGATTTTCAAAACACACGAATCTAAAGAATCATCTCTTCCTACATACGGGTAAGTCAAAACCGTCTCGTAATTATTATCATTATGTATACGCTAAGAGATTATTTTATTTATTCGTTCTACATTGTCGACATTTTACATAGAAGCTAATAAGAGTAATATTTTGAAGTATACATTCAAATCGATCCATTCATAACTCAAATTCCTTAGGATTGGCGAAAAAAAATATAGTAACGGTGTTTAGATTAAGGAGTAATAAGTGGGTCTGTTTAAATATGTTATGCCTTCGGTGTTTTGAAATGAAGATAGCGAGCGGCAGATAAAAATTTAAAACATAATAACTCTCTCTCGATAGCCCACGCCGATAAAACGAGAACTACAAGCTATTAATTTTTGAGGCTTCAGTAAACACGCGGTTTGTTATCAGGAAGCTGGTCAACGGATCTCCGAGAGTTTAGCATCGTTGGAAACAATTAAGCATTAGGGGAGCAGAGAGCAAGCGCAGTCGTCCTGACAATTTATTCAATCAAAGTGCAGCTCATATGGGTTGAACGGGTAAGCGAATGAGATCAGACGGTCTAGTCCTAAACGGGAGCTTTCGAGCGCCAAGAACAGTCGCGTTTCAAAAACGGCATTTGGCCACATAATTGGCATTAATAAAGAGCCGAGCCGCGTTCTCCCTTGACACGATCCACTACCTAATCAATAAACTACTAAACAGAACAATGAATTTAAAGAACTGTATCATACCAATAAAGGAATGAGAGGTAATGTTGATGCCAATGAAGGCAATCAAAGTTAACTTAGTTTATTCAACGTCGGAAGTTCATCAAACATTAAATGGGATAAAAGTCTGCATTATTTATCGCACTTACTCCATTTTAACATAACTTAAACATACATTTACACATTTCATATATTTAATTACATTTTTTCTAACACTTAAGGTGTCATAACATTGATTGAATATTACATGCGAGAACCTTGTTCAAGATGTATAATTTCCCAATTATGGAAGCGGATATTGAATTATAATTACGTATCTTCTGATTACAAAATCTGCATATTATTTATTACTAGGGATTAAAATTACTTTATTAATATCATTAAATATAATCAATGGATAATTTTATTAAAGTTTCTATTTATTATCTTTTTTTTAGTTCCTAACGTGTTTTGGAATTCCAATCAACTAAATATAAATATGAATATGGGCAGTAAAATTCGACAAAAAACAACTTTTTGTTGTTGTTTTTATACAACAAATATGTGAAGCTATTTAAAAAAATGTACCTACTTCGTTGATTTTATATATGGTGCTAGCAAATGATAGTAATTGATAAAATAAACAAAAAGAAAAACTTGATATCGGTGCCTAAGAACACAAACGTTCTAATTATCATTTTTCCATATTAGCAATAAAATAAATATTTAACACGATAACAACAGACTCATAGAAATTAGAACGTTTGTGCTCTAAGGTATCAAAATATGTATCATGCTATAGAATGCAAAATGAAAAAAGGCAGTCAATCATTATAACCACTGCTAGAACTTTACATAAATTATTGAGATTCTATTTTGATATTACCGCATAACCATTCTATAAATACAGGATTATAAAATATACGTATTTAGCATACTTGTCAGATTTTTTTTAACTACATAAAAATTTATATAACTGCCATAGTTTTTGCGTAAATTTTAGGTTGTTTGTCACAAAAAACTAGGTATAATAAGCTACGTATTGAAAAACATAACTTGTTTATTAATTTATTCTCTTCTCGGTATTTTAAAACGAGAAAATGAAAATAATCAACCCGTAAATTAATTCACAATTAAGACGTCGATATCGTCTCTCAACCAGTCACGCTAACGCAATGCAACATGGTAAACGTACTAATAAATAAATATATAATATACTTTGTACACGTGTAGGCTGATGAAAGAAGGATAAAAAACATTGCAGAAGTACATGTCGATTTGGCATGAAAAAGTTTAAAAAGGACCAAGTAATTCCTTGAGGATATATCGACAATGCCATTTGCCCTTTTCCCTTTGTAGCGGGGTCACCCGGCCTCATCAGTCCCGGTTTCTCGTAAATCTGTACATCAGCTTCCTCCATTGACTGTCGTGTCTACTTTTTTCTGGTAATTAACTCATTGAGGCTATCTGGATCGAGCTGGTAATGAACGAGGGGACATAAGATTAAATATTCTTCTGTCAATTTGCTAAAATCGATGTTGCCAATACAGGGTTTTTGCAATAAACCCTTTACAACTTAATAACATATATACGTTTGCAACATAAATTCTTATCTTAAGGTTTTAAAAAAAAAAATGTATATAAAATAAAGACGTCAAAACTAAGTATTATACTTACATAGTGATTTATTGATAATTACATTTAAAATCCATTTTATTGACATTAAATCGTTTGATCTATATTTTTAAATCTATTTTGGTACATGTTTCGATGCATTCTGCATCATTTTAAAGCTGTTTTTACGGTATTTGAAAATGACGCGGACTGCATCGAAACGCGTGTCACGTTAGAGATATTTTTAAAGTTTTACTTTAAAAATAACTTCTTCTAACCTTTATCCGCACCCAATGGTGCATAGGGCACTGCATCATATGACTCAGTGTTATCTTGATCGTTACTTAGATGAAGGCAAGGTGATCACTCTTGCGCTTCAGGAACCAGTCCAGGCTAATATGAAATAAATAAAAGGGTATAAAATTATAAAAAAAGGAATTAAAATACGTGACAGAAATTAGGTCTTTATTTTCAGTTGCGTATTCTCTATTGCTTTCTTTAAATCCTTAATAGAGACAGTATCCTTCGTCCCTGATCACAAGCTTTAGCTTTTGCTTCGGTTCCAATTTTAATTATTATCTTGCGTCTGGTTCCGCGTATCTCCTCATTCCTTAATCACTTCTCTTAATTAACGGTACCGTCTCGGACAGCGGGCGCTGAGAGGATGTATGCAGAGCAACAAAGGAGAAAATAAACAGAAGGATAGGTAGGAGACGAAGAAGAATAGGTGCAGGGAGATATGAGTGGATGGAGACGGCAAGATTATTCTCTTATTAACTGCTAGCGAGAGTTTTTTTTAAAGCGTAATTCAGATTACCTAATAAAAAAATCCGATTAATTATCCTAATCTTTAATTTTTTCAATGAATGATATCTAGTATAATGGTCTAACATTTTTTTAGATGAGAAACTTACATTATGTATTTTTTAAATTATCATATTCATTTCGTGTTGTTTTTAAAATAAAATATTATTGTTGTCTGTCCATTTCACGTTTGACTTACAATTTGTAAACATAACTTTAAATGAAAAAATTCTGTGTGAGACATGTTTCCAGAGAAGCAATTTAATTGTGTCCAAATCTTTGTTCACAAATATGGATTTTTTTATTTTATTTGTTCAGGAATTGTACAGCTTTACATTCATAAAAGTATGCCATAAAAAATAGTAACATTAATAAAAAATAAAGCCAATTACACAATTCCACAATTTTGTCCACTTAGGACATCTCAACATAGACGCACAAAAAAAATCGATTCAACTAAACCATCGGTCGTGCCAAAAACTTGCAAGTAAAATAAATAGAATTAATATAATTTCTTGAATGTTTATTTTATAAAAAATAAATATAATTTCCCAAACATGAGTAGCGATCATGGGGGGAATAATGAATGTTACACGTGTGTAAAGTTATTACTAAATCAGCCTATGACAAGTCGTAAGCCATGCAAATACACAGACTTTCAAATTCTTTACAATAATAGTAAGATATTTATTTATTTATTTGAAATCAAACACAGATTTTTTGAGTCTACTAAATTGTATTTTATTAACAAAAAACACATAAAAAATTATATTGTGACAATTGTTTCGCCTTGTTAGGGCATTATCAAACGAATGTGAAGATCAAATGGACTACGGTACTTATGTAGCTATACAATTCTAAGTGACAGTTTTAACACGTGCAGCAATAATTTATGGGAGACAACAGTAGCTAATGGGGGATGTAGGTATGTACCCTTATATTTATTTTCTGGGAAAGGAAGAATTTATTGACATGGCCATATTGAGAATTAATATTTTAAAGCTTAATACATTGTTGGTAATATTATTTTTAAGAATTTTTGTAGTGTTTTTATAATTTTTATAATTTTTTAATGTTTGATTTAAAATAAATACATAAATTAAAATGGAGTTCTACAAATTAAACGCCAAGTCAATAAATAATAGTAAGATACACTATTTACACCATTCCCATTTACCAATGCCTTCAAAAATAACTCCCGAATACTTGTATAATTTTTCTCAATTTCACAAATGTTTATTATATAATGATGATACATCGAAACACGTATCACATTAGATTTATAATTGTGAAGTGGTATTTACAAAGTAAGAGTTATTTCTTAAATATTTTGTATACATTATTCGATAAGATTTTTGTAGCAATAGACTTGTATCTGATTTTGACTTAATTTGTCTGAAGATTTTTGTACAAATATAATATTATTATATGTTCAACTATTACCACTTACTTGTTTGATCGAAGAAGATTTGCGTTTTCTCGAGTTAAGATTAATTAAAAATATATCTCCAAGAGAAGTCGTATATTATAGTTGTTTTACATATCAGACAGACAGGATGTAGGAAGGGCTACCGTATTCCACAATAATATATCGGTGTTGCTGTAGGACTGATTTCAGTAATAAAGATGTACCTCGCTTATCGAAGGGTCGTGTTAACTGGCGCAGCGTGTTGGGGTACCGGGCAGACGGAGCTACCCGACAAAGCCACAAATTAAAAACTTTTTTAACCCATCCGCATATCAGTTTTCTTTTTGCAACATTTTGATTGTGTCCAAATACTTGTTCACAAATCTGGATTATCGCTAATTAGGAGTAAATATGTTGACATCTAATATTTTTTTTTAATCCTCCACTTTCATGCATCTTCTTCTTCTTCTAACCCTTATCCGCACCCAATGGTGCATAGGGCACTGCATCGTATTGACGCATTGTTATCTTGATCGTTACTTACACGAAGGCAAGGTGATCACTCCTGCGCTTCAGGGACCAGTCCAGGGTAATTTTAAGTAAATATTAGATTATAAAATCACTGGAATTTATTTTCACCCCCCCCTCCCTAGGAATCGAACCTGGGTCGTCCAGCGCGGTAGCTTAACACGCTAACTATTACACCACGGAGGCGGGCAATACATACCCGCCGATCATTTTGACTCCTTACCGGACCGATTTCAAGTATTTGACATACCTGATCGTGCCAAGTTTATGAAAAAAAATATTTGAAGGGGTTAACGATTTCAGCACATCGCGTTCTATAAAAATGGTTGAAATATACTGTAAATAATTTATGAACTTCGATGTTTCGAGTTTTACAGTAAATTAAGTAGAAATGGCATCGTATTTATGCGTTATATTTTAGGCGTTCATACATATGGATGTGATTTTTTCTTCCTGCTAAGCTTAAGCTGTATTCTCGTTTGAGTGTTATCCGCCCTAAGGTAGAAGCTTGCTTCGGATGATAGATGACTCTGGTAGCCGCTGTAGGCGTGGTAAACGTGATATATTACCTCATGCAATTAAAGTTTTTTTTAAAATATAAAATACGTTTTTTTCGCTAGTGCTACTAGTGGAATTTTAATCAAAACCCAATCCTTTCCATCCTTTCGAGCAGGCTTGAGATCGAACCTAATGAACTGCGGACGATATGGATCGAAATACTACATTAAAGTTGTTACCTTCTTTTAGTTTATGGGGAATATTTATGAATTAAAAATGTGCATTGAAAATATAGGGGTATGAGAACCAAGTCAATTTTGATTATAAGAACGTTATTTAGCGTACGAAAAAAAAACGGTGAGTGGTTATATACTAATATTATTAACATTTTTGTAAAAAAATAAATAAGTTAAAATGACTAACCACAATGTAAATGTTTTAAATATTAATAATATTGAGAATGAAAAAAGTATTTAATCTAATTAATTGATTTGGCAGTCACTTCATGGTGTTTTCCATCTATTTTTACCTTAAATAATTTATCATTCTTATTATGTACAAGGTTAAAATTCAATAAGTGATTTTTTGTTTGATTTTTAATTGATATTTTATAAGTATTTTACTTTCCATTAGTATTTTATTTAAAAGTAAATAAATAGAAATAGTGGTATTTACTAAGTGAAATTTAAATTTAAATAGATATTTTTATCATATAGTGACTGCCGATCAATAAATGAGATCTTTGTTTCTTCTATCCAAGAATATCTTTGATGTTAATCTTTGACTAATTTTAATTTATGATAGGCTGAAGTATTACTTTTTTTTACTGACATCCATTTGGTACGTTGCATTCATGTTGTTAATATCCCCGCGAGTAATGTCTCCCTGTCGTGCAAAATACGCTTCTATTCACATTTAAATTTCATCGCATTCATCGGAGGTATTTTTCAAAATTCAGCTTCATTAAAATGAGACGTAATTTCATATTACATCGTCGCACGCAGCTCCTGAAAGTGGTCGGCGGCAATTGCCATTTGCCACTTCGACATTTTGCTTCTTCGTTCGTTTTTCTCAATCAGCCGGCGTCGTCACGCGATGGACCCTGTCCACGATACTCGGGATGCTGGACCCTTGCCGCTGTACGGCGGGACAAACGGTGACAATTTACGGACTGCGCCTTGCATGGGTACATAACATTTTTTTGTTCAGCATATTGTTAGCATGTTGGTGAGCATATTGTCCTCTGAGGATCTTTAATCTATCTTATGTATGTCTCCACTAGAATCAACATCACACACACAGACACACACACACACACACACACACACACACACACACACACACACACACACACACACACACACACACACTCACACACACACACACACACACACATATACACACACACCCTCTTACTCACTTCACACATGCATATTCGCCCTCTCATATATACGCGTTCATTTGCTAGATCTACACTAAATATTTTGTACTAATCTTTTTGTGTTTCTGTGGTTTACTATAATTAGCTTTATTTATTATCAAAATTTTAAATTCTTTTAATATTTTGAACAATGTTTGTTGCTGTCGTGTTTAATTTAATGAAAAAAATAGGTATATTACAACAAAAAAATGCGTTTGACGAATAATACCACGCAAAGTAAAAAAAAAACAGCTTAGTAACCATCACGTAGCTTGCAAAAAAACAGTAGACTGGATCTATAAAAAAACTCTCCGTATGTAAATTTTGAGAAACATTCACACATGTGACACTGCGAGCCACATCTATATGCACTTATCTCAGTAAGATGTTTTTTTGGCATTCATCACTTTTTATTAAGACAAAGTTTTTATTAATTAATTATGTTGTTCATGAATATGGCACAGACGTAAAGCAATTGTGACATGAGATTAATATGGAGTGAAGGTTAATATAAACCAGATACACAGGGGTTGAGATATAACTAGAATATACAATTAGCATTATGAATACTGTATATTTTGTTCTTTTTCTGCGTTACTTGTGTTTTGAACTGGGCGTAAATGTTTGGCTTCTCTGAGTCTTGAACACCTTGAGCCGTTCTTAATTTATTATTAAAACATTTTTTTAAATATCTATTTTGCTATATCAACCAATGATGACTATGATTTTTCAACGCGTATAATTAAGTAGTAGCAGATAAGAATTGGTGACTAGTGAGAAAAACATCAATGTTCTAATTATTTAACATATATTACGTATAAAAAGTGGAATGTTTTCCATCATGTCAATGAATTGCTGTTTTAATTCAAACAGCAATTCTCCAACTACAATGCTTAATAGTGAAAAATACTTATATCTAAAGAAAAGTTCATCTTCGAGATACTAACATGACTTAAACATTACCAAAATGCAATACCAAACAATTCCAACAGAATTTTAAATTTCATTAATTGATTCGGCAATCAATTTTAAATATTTGGTAACCAAGAACTTCAATAACCTTCTTACAGATATAAAAAAATTGAAGACATTAAAAAGGTTAAAAATTAAATTAAATGAATTATATAAATTTTTACCTAAGAAAGAAAAGAAAAACCACACAAACAAATATTTATAATTAAAATAAATTATATTTCAACAAACATAAACAACAAATAATAAGTGTTAGTCCCTCTCCAAGTATAAGAGCTAAGTCTCTTTATTGGAGAGAACTGCGTTATCAATTTTAAGATTGTAAAAGTAGAAATGTCGAGATAATAAATTAAATTCATAAAAAAAACTTTTCTAACTATTATTAAATAAATAATTTGAAAATGTGACTGAATAGCTTTTGGGTTTGTTTTGCTAAAAAGACAAGTTATATTTTTTAAATATTTTTTTTCCCTGTTGGCCAGTCCTGCGACGTATCGGGAATAATTAAGACTTAATGCCAGAGGAATTACACAGTTGTTCTATGTAAATCAGTTCAGCCCCTCGTTTATTTTCTCCTCTCGACTCCCACTTACTTGTTGCTGTACAAAGGTGCCAAGTACCTACCGGGAGATTGCCGAGGGAATTGAGCGTACAAAGTAGGCGCCTATACGTACTTACTGCCAGCCGCATGCAAACTGTAATCATATCACAAGGTAGAGGAAGGTAGAGATGACCGGAAGGAAATAGCACCGTATCGTGTCATTTGCAAACCGTGATAAGTTGATTTAAACATAGTTCGTCTATTATAGATTCTTCTTCTATTCGGTTAATTTTAAATACGTAAAATAATACGTTCGAATAAATAGTCGGCGGGTATGTATGAACGTGGAAGAGGCGAAGAATGCTTGCAAAAACAGAGTGGTGTGGCGTTCTATTCTCTTTGCCTACTCCTGCAAAGAAGCGGCGTGATGGTTACTTAGTTAGTTTAGTTAGTTAGTACCGTCCTAAAATAATAATTGACTGACAAACTAACCATCACCCCGCTTCTCAGCAGGAGTAGGCAGAGACAATAGAAGGCTATACTTGTATGTTTTTGAAAGCAATCTTAGCTTCTTCCACATTCATGCATCTTTTCATACATATCGGCCGTTTATTCTGACCCCTGACCTGACCACATTCAAGTATTTCAAACACTTGGTCATGCCAAGTTTTTATTGATCGTCCACTGCTCTTATTTCCAACTTCGTTCGCCTCAAACTGAAGAGTTTGTATATTCACCTGTTGATGACAGCATCCAAAGTTCTAAAAACATGTTGTGTTTACATACATTTACTCAAAAAAGTGGTATTGTACAGTTGTTTTATTTTTGCCTTATACATCATATTATTCTACGAAGTTAATGCCAAATTCATAAATTATGTAATCTATAAAGTTACGTGACATTTAATAACAATTCCAAATATTGACCTCATCGTTAATCGAATACGAGCTTCTGAATTACAGCGACTGATGAATCAACAATATAGTACTCTTTAATTATAAGAGTTACGTTCTCGATGCTTTAACGAGGAAAAGCTTCCATTAAAACATTCCAATGCCAACTCAATCAGCGCCAGCGCCCGAATAGGTGATAGGTCTGGTTCATTGCTTTATCCCCTGATGGGTTGGTCGACTGCATTTTCATGACAAGCGCAATAAAATGTCCGCAAGATGTCTACCCATACGTCCAGCTCCTACCCAGCCGTAGAGAGGAAAGTGTGAACATTATTGCACGCCCTCGGCTGTAACACCCAAGACCAATTACCTCATACCGAGAATTGGTCCATGAATTCGAAACGTCCCAAGAACCATCGCGAAAAGGACTGCGAAAATCAAGTTCATTATTTATGAAATATACGTATTTATGGAAATCCATATATTTTTATATCGTCTAATAAAATAAATGAATTGATACTGTTCAATTCCGCCATTCTACTAGATAACAGTGCTTTTGATAACACTTTTATTCAACAATTTACGACTATATTTAAAGCATCATAATAATGCAAAGCAATATACTTTATTGTCGTCGATATATAATATCGTGGGTGTACTGGAAAAAAAAGACAAACTCGAAAATATGCAATTTTTACTTTATGATGCAGTATTATAACGTTTTCAACGTTCTTTAAACTGGCAAAATACACAAAGTAATTTGAAATGTCATATTTATGTGGTTTAAAAGTAAATTTAACTTTAAATTTAACAGCAAGTATTTTATTCAGGACAACAGGGAGTAATCAAACAGGGATTTTATAGTTACGATTTTTTGCCAGTGTACACGATAAAATATATTTAAAAGGAACAAAATCAAAAATATGAAAAGCATTCAAGAGATAGTACGTACTCAGATCAATAATTAATCAAAAGCCGTTTAACGTTAAGGAATTTGTTAAGTCTGTCATGTACTGTTAAAGATTAAACAAATCGATTAATTTCTTATATTATTTACTATCTAAAAAAATTAGGTTTGAATGTGTATCACGTGTTGGTGTGTCCTATTTTGATTTTGTTATTGTTGACAATATTGAAAATAATTTATTATCTGGGAAACCTCTTTAATATTTTAAAAAATAAAGAAAAAAATAATATTAGTTTTTGCAATTGGTTTCAGGGAAACAACATGATTTTTAAACTTCTTATTTATTTAAGTAACTTATTATTGATTTATTAAAAATAACTAATGAGAAAATTATCTTTGGGAGAAAATTATAAGTAGTTTTAAACCCTTATGAAAATGTCATTATTTACCGTGTAGCTTCAAACTTCTTGTGTTCCATAACTAATCTGAAGTACCAAAAAAATAACATGATATACCGTTCTACGTATAGTTGGTCTGCAGCGGCAATCACTTGCGAACCATGGCGGACTGTCCTCATAATTCAGAGGACTCCCAATGCTCAAAGTTATTGCTTTTTCTGTCTGAAACAGAGCATCCGCTAAAGTTTTGCAATCGGCAATCGACGGAGCGCATCAAGCAATATGGGGACGCATCCTTAAAAGGAGCTTCAAAATTCTGCAGCAAAATTTTCGCTCCGTATCGTGAGTATTTCATTTTACATTATCGGCGACTGGAGAGAAAAGTGGGAGGCTGAGATCGGGCTTCAAACAGATTTGCGATGGGGGAGTATTGTAAATCGCGAAGATACCCTGACGCCGATAGCACCGAGGCATAAACTATGCGAGCCTGCTTATTTTAAAATCGCTATGCAAATTGTGAAGGAATCGCTGAAAGTCACTTGCATATCTCGCATTGCATCTCGGGCAACCTTATTGTGTGCACTGCACGCAGGCGAGATAAAGAGCGTGTACTTGGCGTGAGAAATATTGATTAGACTTTAAATGATAGTCTATCTATCGAGAAATACAGAGTTTTGCAACGCTGCTAAATTGTAGAACCTATAATTAAAACGTACGACCGGCGATAATGTAAGAAAATACACATCAATAACTCTTAACAAAATGTTAACTACAAAACATTTCAGGTCTACTAAGAACAATGTGATCTCATCAAGTACGTGATGATGGACTCATTCAGTCACAGTTATGTTATCAGAATTCTACCGAGACGATAGACAATTTGAAATTGTCGAGTAAACAAAGTAATACATTCGATATTTGCTTGGTCATGGTTGAATTCGTAACCTCAAATATTTGGTTTCATAGAAGAAATAATACGTTATACTTTCGTGAGTCCGTATCGGTATTTTACGAGTATCACCGAATGATTGAACGCCATATTATGTTACCTTTACGAATAAAAAAATGATGAATGTTTCAAATTCGATTCAGCATGTTCGCTTTGTGGTCGTGATTAATGATATTTTAATGAATTAAAAGATAAAACAGCCCGTAAAAGGGACGGAACGATCTGCGCCAAATCCCGTTGAACGGTGTTGCCCGCGTACTTTATTCTCCAGTCTCGAGCGGCCGAGACGTCGATAAAACTTCTACCTTCATTAATTGGTCGATCACTTGCTGGACGCTCCGGTATCTCTCGCCTTGTGTACGGAATTCTTTTAATTACTACTCCTGGTCAAGGTTACTGGATTTAATTTGAATTCTCAGCAGTGGCGATAAGAGGCGAGGGGCGATTCGGCGATAGGCCGAGCGTTATGGGAGATGGGCATTCGCCCAAAGTGCATTGTCATAGCCGATAATCGAAACGGGGTCGGCCTGCCTTTGTGCGAACAACGAGACTTCTTACGAGGCGTGCTTTCGTTCAAATTTTAATTATATATTTTCATAGAATCCATAACACCGACCGCTAAAGCGAAAGATATCACGGGGGCACGATGTATTCCTATCACCGCGATGAACTGTATGGATTTAAAAATGTATTAAAATTGTATTAAATTATATTTAGGAGTAGATATTTTTTTCCTGAAATCTCAACTAAGATGAAAAAGTAACTGATGGCAGAACAGATATTTGTTTTAAAAATGTAAAACTGTATATGTATATACAAGTTTAAAAAAATATTATTCCTACTGCAATAGAATATTGCACAAAGTATAATAATTTCAATTAAACTAATATTTCCATATCTATTGAGAATATTTCATGTTGATAATAACCAAATTAAGATAAGAGAACACACATATATATATATATATATATATATATATATATATATATATATATATATATTTAGGTCCTACTTAAGTTAAGAACGCGTTAAACAGTTTAAATGACCAAGTCATTTAAGCGAGAGCTTCCAGTCAGTAAGGACCATTTTGTATTGATGTCCAATAATTGGTTCCGTAGTACTCGCGGCATCTCTCGGTCCCCGAGACCACCCATCTATGCAAGATCAGTAATATTTAAAGCTTATTTGAGTTACACCGTTATTCGTTACACGGCAGCCGATTGATTGATGAAAGCACCAGCCAGGAATAAACCACTTACTTTTTTCGTTGCTGAATGAAATTACTCGGGTTGATTATTGGAAGCCGAGCTCATTATCTCGAGAAGTATGAATAGGCGGAACCCAGCGCCAGGGGAACACTAGCCGCAGTAAATGCCTATTTCCTGAATTAAACAGTAGTTTAATGCGAAGAATAGATAATAACTCAGATTAAACGCTGTTTTCTCGAATGAGTTATTTCAATATTTGGAAAAGTTTAAAATACATAATATCATGCATTCATCCATCAAGCATGGACAATTTATCAGTTTACAAATGTTTTTACTCATGTTTGTATGTTTTTATATATTTATAGTTTTTACATATGTAGGTGTGTATAGGTATCAATCAATCAATCAAAACCCTTACCCGATGGTGCATAGGGCACTGCATCATATGAAATCAGTGTTGATCGTTAACACATAAAGGACAGTTGTTCAGCTCTCCGCTTCAGGTACCAGTCCAGGGTAATATTAAATAAATATTAGAGTGACCTGACCATTACACTACGGAGGCATATGCATAAGTATAGGTCTTTGCATATAAAATATGTAGTTTTGTTGCGTCCCTAAAAAGAGCAAGAAAATAATTAATTCATATGTAAAAATTAAATATCATATAAGCATAAGTATAAGTGTATAATTTTTTTATCCCCTTTTTGGTCCCTTCAAGTACGGCTGAAATTTTTGTGAAAATGTTTGAAAATTTTATTTTTATGTTTAAAAAATACCTACGAACTTTGATCAGATTATTATATTATCTACTCTGTTTAGAAAGTAACATAAATTTAATAAATAATACTAAATGATGACATATTTATGCAATTTTATTTACAAACTATAAAATTCATTAAAGCATCTCCTTAGCACGTATAATGATCTCTATCACATGCTTCATTGATAACAAATCGCATTTTTAGTTGAAATGGAAAAATTTGAAACGCTTAGTGCGGAGTACTTTCTATGTGGTTGTTTTCCAGGAAATATGTCTCTGTAATAAATTCCAATTACCGATACATAAATAAAATTGAACAACATTTACTTCGCCACAGTTTTTATTAACGCTGAAAATAAATCATCAATGTATTATTGATCTTCAACAGACATTATTGCGCTGAAGTGTGAAATCTATTCAATTCAATGTAATATTATTTTAGTACTCTTAAAATAAACCCTTTTCACGATTTGTAAAAATTGTAATATCCATAATTAAATGATAGTTTAACAAATTTTATGAGGTGAATGTGGTAGGTAACAGATGCAAAGGAAGACCGAGGAAAATTTCGCATGATTAAGTATTTCAAATACTTGAAAGTGCCAAGTCGGGAGTCGGAATAATCGGCAAGTATGTATGTGGAAGAGGCAAAGATTGTGTGCAAAGACAATTGATGTGGAGTTCCATTCTCTCTGCCTACCCCTTCAGAAAGCGGCGTGATGGTTAGTTAGTTAGTTAGTAGATACATAGCTTTATAGTTTTAAATTTTGTACCGACATTTCTTGGTGGAAAAGCATTTTTAGAACAAAATAAAAACTATACATATAGTTTTTTTCCACATAAATTTTATTTGACCAGCAACCGGGTTTCGTCGTAACCGACATCACCACCAGTCTGATTATGTCGGTTACTTCGAAACCCAGTCGCTGGTGGCTTGTGAAATTTATGTGGAAAACCCTATAAAGTTACTATTTTATTCTACAGCTATATAGACTTTTGAATTATTTATACTATGAACTTATCGATTGTAATGATTTTCTATCATATACACGATAAACTAATATTCATCCTAAGCATTGTGAAAAGTATTTAAACATCATCCATTCTGTGGGGTAAGAATTTAATCACTCGAATCGAACACTTCCTTTTTGGCTATAAATTAAGAGGCGAGAATTTGCTCCTGTAGCCCTCCTCCCGGCGCATGCTCAGCTTTACTTCGAGAGGAATCTTAAGAACAAAATTTATTTATGTTTCAATAATATCCCGGCGAATGGCGTGCTAAGAGGTCGTGAAATCGGATGATTTAGATGGTTTCGGAAATGAGTACTGCTACCAAGGGATATTAATCGGCACACAATATCGAATATCGAAACGTTTCTTTATTTTCTCTAAGGCCGTAACTAAAATAATAAAGATAAATGACCGGTTTTGTTTCGTGTCGTAAGAATGATACCTCGTTTGAAGGAATTACGAGAGCTGTGTAAGGCACTTACCGCTGGCGTGAGAATTCTGACCAATTTTCAAATGCAGATTGTGTGCGTGTTCCTCCCATCAAAGATTTTCATCGGAAGATATTAAAATAATAAAATATTAACAATTTATTATTATTTATCAGACATTGGGTTATTTACCCTACAGGTGATCATATCATGTATCTCCTCATATTTACCCACCGATTATTCCAACTTCTAACCTGACTACTTTCAAGTAATTGAAATAATTTATCATACTAAGTTTTCTTCGGTCTTCTTCTGCTTCTATTTTCAACTACATTGGCCTAATTATTTTTTTATTGTTCTTTCCTCACTCATTCGTTCTATACGTCGAAACCATCTCAACACACCAATGACGGTTGAGCTTTTGCTGAAAGGCTTTTTAAATAGAGCAGTACGGACGAAATTAGATTGAAAATTTCATCTTCTAACCATCATCTGCACTCAATGGTGCATAGGGCACTGTATCACTTAGAAGCATCGCTATCTTGATAAGGTGATAAATTTTTTAAGTAAATATTGCCATCATTGCATATTTAGAACATTCAAATATTAAAAAATCAATATTGATGTTCAATATTAGGCAGAGTGGTATAATTTACACAAGGGTATAGAGTGATCCCTTAAGCCTGCTAAATGCCAGTTCATAAGCCCTAAGATACTCTGACTTCCATCTTCTCATATAAAAAGAACGACAGATTTTTCATCTCAAATTGAGACACCTATAACATGAATCAAATATTCGATGATATAAGGCCAGTTATTAAACATGTAACATCAATTTATTAAATGAAATAAAAATATGATCGCTTTTTCAAATAATGCAATTGGCACCTTCGCCTGTAAGCATCATCTCGAACAAATCCCATTCTGAGTCATTCTGGCGGAACTTGATGGACGTTCATAATATATCAAATGGATCGACTTAATAAAATCCTCCTTCTCAATTAATTCTGTCAACCTAATAATCTAATTAATATAAAAGTATTAGTTCAACCCACTCTCTATACGAACAAATTAAATACGCTTGTCAGAATAATTTATTAACACCACGACTGTTTGAAATTAATATTAAGTTACTCAAATTAATACATTTACAGCTACTTTTTGTTGATTATGAAGATGATTTGAATGGATATTAAATATCACAATTCTAAGATGATTTAGAAAAGAAAATACTTATCTGAACTGTGGGGTTAATTATGTAGGACAACATTTTGAGTGTGTCCAAATACTTGTTCACAAAATCTGGATTATCTCCAATTACAGGAGTTATTTTCATATATTTTCATATATTTATAATTTTTTGACATCTCATCAAAGATTATAATCCAGGATTAGGATCTTACATACTAATATAAGAGTTTCTGCTTAGTAAAAAGCTTCTTTACATCTCACCAATAGATGTCTCTAGTGAAGTTCTAGTGATTCAAGAACAAGGTTTCTAAATTGGTTCGTATATATAGAACTTCCAAGAATTTGAGTAGTGTGGTTGTAATGGGTAGAATTGGTGAATGTTACACGTGTGTAAAGTGATCACTTAAACCAGCCTATGACGGTCGTCAGCCCCGTAAATGCCCAGACTTCCATATTCTTCTTCATCTTTGATGAGATGTCAAAAAATGATATATTATTATGGATTTTTTATTACTATTATTCATTCATTTTGATTAACATTGTGAAATAAGACGATGATTTAAATGTAACACTTGTCTAGACCACATTTTTTTTAAAAATATATGTAAGCACGACTAGTTTTGAGAATTTTAGATATTCTATAGTTCTCGAAAATAGTCTTGTTTATATTTATTAATTGAAATGCGGTCTTATACAAGTGTCCTATCTTTATTTTTAGATTAGATTGATTATATTGATACCATAGAAAAAATAATAGTATTTTAAATGCATTCAAAAATAAACTTTTTACACTGTTTTATAATCCCCTCGCACGGCGAAGAGCTGTCATTAAAATAAATTGATTAATCCGAATCATAAATTGTACAGTAATGTTTACTTTCAATAAAAAATATGATAAGTCATTTTGATGTTAACTCTTAATGCTTTTAATATGTGTGATATACTCGTATACAAATATTAGAATTTTGAAAAATAAATTCAATTCTCTTTTGTTTTATCTAAAAACTAGTGGTATATGTAATACTCGTATTATATCTTAATAATCAAATCTACGCATCGCGTGTTTTTGGCAATTTACGAGGCATTTAATAGATCTCGATCGATGATTGACGTACGCATCCTTTCATGTGATCTTTTTCTATGATTATCTTAAAAAGTTTCACGATCCTTATCCAGATTCATGGGAAACAGCGTTTAAACAAGACCGGAAGCCCAAAATGCGGAGAGAATTTATTTTAATATTCGTTGTTTTACATTTTCGTGTGCCCCCTGGAGCTGTTAACCAGTCAATATTAATAATCTGTTAGGTTCATATTTTACAAAGGTTGCCCTCATATAATAACTTACGTAATACCCCATAAAGATGATCAAGATTTAGAAATAACAACCAAAAACGAAAACTATTAATTTCTTTTAATGTTTTTAGATGAAAACAGTTAGTGGTCTCCACTCATAGATTATTAACTAACAGCCGTAAAATATTACGTCATATCATTAAGTATTTATAAAAACCTTTTTTCTGTTACCCGGCTCTGGCGCCCGAATCGTAAGACAGATCACATTTTAGAACTAAGATAAATTTCTTTTAATTTATTAAATTATTTTATGATTTGCGTTCTGATTGATACTGATAAAGTAGGTACAGGTGAAGATTGAGAGTTAACATGTTTGCCTTTCTTCGAATATTAAAATACAATTGTTTTCATATTTCTTTTGACAACATTGATAATATGGAAGTCTGGGTATTAACAGGGGCTATGATTTGTTATAAACTGGTAAAGTGATCACTTTACACACGTGCAACATTCACCATTCTACCCATGATTGACAACCACACTACTCAAATTATTGGACCTCCTACATATAGCAATAATCTAATGACGTTGTACGTGTGAGTTCACTAGAGCCGGCTATGATTGGATTGAGAAAGTTTTTATTAGAGACCCTTTTATTTGGATGTATGCAAAATCCTAACTGGATTATTTGGCATACTAAGAAACACCTGAAAAAATCATTTTCAATTTTATGCACGTTATAATATGAACAGTTTTTTATTCACAACATTTTGAGTGCATCCAAATACTTATTCAAGATGTGAAAATAACTAATAATAATAAAGTGGAGAAACCCAGATTTGTGAACAAGTATTTGGTTTATTCAAAATGTTTAAATTGTGAGTTTCGCTTGAGAAAAACATTAAAGCAAGGGTATTTTTTTATTTGTTGAATTGTTTTTATATTTGACAGTGGATTGGTAGATCAGCATTATACAACGGAAGTGTTTATTTTTTAGTTCAACTGATAATTATTAATAAACAAATAAATGTTAATATCCGTTGTGAAAATTAATAGTTTGAAAGATTAATGGTCATTAACATCGAGGCGTTATCTTCCATACAGCCAACTTGTACTACCGAGTGATGCTGAGAAGCTGGCATTTATTGTTTCTGGAAACATGAAGATATTGAGAAATAATCGTGAAATTATTAGAGATGTAAAGTAACGATCCGAAGAAGCAGCGCCGGATGCTATAAACCCTGTTATGAGTCCCTAATAAATTGTTTTATCGGAAAATTTTATGACAGTCGTCCGCCATTTTGTATTTGCCAGGAAACAAAAATCAAGTATTGCTCTTAGTGAAAAAGTAACTAAAATTTAACTCATTAGGAGGAATTTCCTTGTTAATTATGAGAACGCGGTACGCAGGTTACTTAACTCATCTATTGTAAATTGTTACATACTGTGCCATTTAACGTTTCTTTAGTTTTAAATATCTTTTATACAATTAAAAATCAACTTTATAGTTTTTTCCACATATGTATTATTCGACCAGTGACCGGGTTCTTTGTTATTTACAAAACAAGGCAGGGATTGAAAATGATTTATATGAATTTTTCTGACAAAATTAATTTAAATTGAGTGAATTTAAGTAGTGTATTATAATATTATGTACATATAAGTTATTGTAAAGGTTTTAAGAATGATTCGATTTAATCTTATAAAGGAAATAGATTATCGTATGTGAATTTATCTTTCAATGATTATACATTATCATAAAGAAATTCTGATCGTGAGTATGTATTTACTCTTATCTATAGTTAAGTAGCTTAACATTGCTATATTTTCAAGTGTGTTTCAAAATGATCCTTATAAATTGTACTTTCAAGTAAGACATAACGAGAATTTCAACGTTTACAATATCACTAAATATAATAATGCGATATGAAAGTTGAACCATAAAGATATGAACTTGAAAACATACTCGACAGAAAATGTTTGTTATAACCAATAAAAATTGGAACTGATATACTCGTAACGATACAAGTTTTGCTATTATGATAAATTAATAAGCCATTATAACATCTTCGAAAACAAGACAGATAATGTACGAAACTACTCAGTTATTTTTAATCGCTATCTCAATTACAATCGGGTAGTTTATTACTTTAGAATACCATTTTACTGCCAATTAATAATATTTTTACACGAATTTAACTTTATTGAAAAACTTTACCATATTTCAGTAAAGAGTGAAAAGGATAACAGAGAATTGAAGAATTTCAACACAATCTTTATGTCGAATCACAAAAATGTTTGCAATAAATTTCAAAAACCTATTAAAATCTTTGGCCTGGTTTATCAATAACTAAAAGATTACTTCTAAATCAGTTTAATTGGCGTTATTCAGTGATTTTAATTTGTTTGTTAAATACATAGAGCTTAATGGGATATTATAAAAACAGATATCATTTCTAACATCAAGTTATTTAATGACTGGAGTTTACTTTGATGATGTGAATTTATTGAAGAAAGTATTTATGCTTTTAAAAAAAGTCTATAACCTCAATATTTATGTTTTTTGTACAGTACGCGTGTAACATAATATTGGCGGGTTATTTCGGTATAAATACATATTTTAAAGCATCTATAATTGATATATGGTGAGTAAGTTATGGACCTTATAAAAGCTTTTTGAGTTTAATAGGTTGATAGTATTTTGAAATAAATGGGACACAACTTCGTGAGCATACTACGAAAAGTGATTGCATGTACTTTCGTTTTGGCAAACGTCTTATTTAAATGTTTTAAAACTCTATGAATCAAGCGTTATTTTTTTTTCAAACCATTCTTCGTTCTGAGGGTTGATTGTGATGTTTCAAGGATTTCATGATAAGGTGATTAGAGAAGCTATGGTATTTCGCGAGCTAACTAATTTTGGCATCTACGACGAAAAAGAGATTACTATAGTAAGACGAAGAATGTTAAGGGTTGTTTCCTGAAAAGAATAATACAATACACCATCACCAGGAATACCGTGTATTTGTTCATATCATCATAAATGTGGTCACTAATCACATAAAATAATGAAGATTCGATACCTCAAACCTATGCTGAAATATGATAATTAACTTAAAAATAATTCACAACATTTTGAGTGTGTCCAAATACTTGTTCACAAAATCTGGATTATCTCCAATTACAGAAGTTATTTTCATATTATTTTTTGACATTTTTGTCAAAAAATAATATGAAAATAACTCCTGTAATTGGAGATAATCCCGATTTTGTGAACAAGTATTTGGACACACTCAAAATGTTGTAAATAAATTGTCTGGTCAAATTATAAGCTTAAGTAATAAAAATGAAAATGGTATTTTCTGGCGTTTCTCATGTGTGTGATTGAAATCCAGGATTTGGACTTCACCTATTAAGAATTTCTGCTTAATAAAGAGCTTCTTTACATCTCACCAATAGATGTCTCTAGTGAAGTTCTAGTGATTCAAGAACAAGGTTTCTAAATTGGGTCATATATATAGAACTTCCAAGAATTTGAGTAGTGTGGTTGGCAATAATGGCTAGAATTGGTGAATGTTACCTATGACGGTCGTCAGCTCCGTAAATGCCCAGACTTCCATATTCTTCTTCATCTTTGATGAGATGTCAAAAAATAATATTAAAAATAATATTTACTTAGAAAATAGATGATTTATGCGTTAAGGGATATATGTACGTAATTAAAAATATATATTTTCATTTATTAACACGACAGTTGTTAAATTATTATGTGCAAATAAAAGTTAATAGGTATCAATACTAATGTAAGTAAGTAATACTAAAGATCGTATCCCCTTCGTTCATGAAACAGTAACAGGTGAATTCTACACCTGTCGAATGAGTTCCTTGGGCACACTTACTATTATTACTTGGAGTTATCTACCTTTCATATCTGATGATAGAAAATTTGAAAAAAAGTACAGGCGAGTCGCAAAATGTATGCTCTACTATTTAAGTATTTCTTAGAACGTTTCATGGAAGATATTATCGTGATGTTTTTTTAGTACATTTTGAAATATTGTTTGAAAAAAGAACAGGTTAAAACCTTTTCATTAATATATTTTTTCAATATGTTAACTTCACCTTACCTCAATACGCTATCCCGAGTTATTACAAAATATAGACAATGATGTACTTAGACAGTATATTTATTGTTGCTTTTTTTTAAATTATTTATTAATATATTACCAATCATTGTATAATAGATACAATTTGTAAAGGTGGGACCACGTTATTTCAAATAAATAATTAATTAAAATAATTTAAATAATATTTTGAGATAACATTTCCATCAATGGTTAAAAATCTATCTTTTTTTTCTTTAATTTCAAATTCGAAAAAATCAGTCAGGAATTTCTATACTTTTAAATAAATTTATTTTTGTACATTTTAGGTGATAACCTTTTATGTTTAGGTTGATATAGTCAGCCCATTGATATAAAACTCTCCCTTCTAAAATACATTTTTTTAGGATTCCCTTTAGTAGATCGATTAAGGCGGTTGTGCTAGGATAATGGGTGAGTAAAAAAACTTTGCACCTTTGTAAGGATGAGATTAAATATGAGTGAAATGAAGCGTTTAAATCGTACTGTCCCGCGGTATCGTGACTTTTTGTGAATTTCTCAAAAATCCATTAATCTAACACGCTTCAATTTTTTCTTTTTTTACAAAACAACGTTTTATCTATAACTTGTGAACATATGTATCGTAAAACATTTATTATATAAATACAGGACATTATATCTTTACTACGCTTGTTTGTTTGTCATCTTTTTTTGTATAAAAATGATAAATATTTCATTAATTGATTCGGCAGTCAGTTTGTGGTAAAATCTATCTATTTTCAAATTTAAGTTTTGAGAAGTAAATACCACTATTTTTTAGAATCTATTGTGAGACGTGTTTCGATGCATTCCGCGTCATATTCGGTGTTTGAAAATGATGCGCAATGCATCATTTTCAAATAGTGGTATTTACTAAGTAAAACATAAAAATAAAAATAAATATTTCAAGTCAAATAAACACAAATAATATTATTATAATATCATCCTTTCATTAATTGATTCGGCAGACACTTTGTAGTAAAATCTATCCATTTTTAATGAATGTTTTACTTAGTAAATACTACTATTTCTTAAAATCTACTGTGACACGTGTTTCGATGCATTCCGCATCATTTGTTTAAAATAATATCATCCGTTGTGTAAATAATACAAAGTCAAAATAAAAATAATAATCATTATTTTAAAAACACATGTATCACTTAAAAATAGAATGTAATATTTTTAGAAAACAGTATAATAGAGACACTATTTTTGACCTTAAAATATCTTTAGGTATCGCATATATATTCTAGTGACTAGGTACGTTAAAATAAGCCAAAATCTGTGATTAGTATTGTATAAAAGAAAATAAAATAAACCTGGATACGAAATATATGAATTTTTATTTCTTTTGAATAAAAATGTAAAATATTGGTTTTATTGTTATTGTGGTACTTGGAAAAGGAGTTCGTTCTTTACTTACCATATTGCGTTCAACCTTTAATGAGTAGGTACATAAATAATGAGGAGCCACGAAGGGAAAAGCAGAAAAAACGGTTACTTAAGACAGGTCACGTGTGCTGTGTGTGGTGTGCTGGTGTAGCATATGTTCCACCCCATTAGACAGTATGAATAAATAAATATATTCAGAATTTGATAATAAACAGGTATCAGGCGAACAGGAAGGATGTAGGTACAGGTGCTGTACGGGTGCAGTTTAACACTTGAAGTTTTATTCTGGATTACTAATATTTTTAATCTTTTTTCTTAGAGTTTTTTTTCATAACAAATCTATTCGTTTTTTATCTTTGTTCATTTATTTAAAAAAAAATATTATAGTTTTGTTGTTAATACATATATAAATAAAATATTTGTGCTTATGTGTGCATGCAAGTGTATGTAAAAATTCAAAAGAAAATACTTAAAATAAAAAGAAGCTGTTAACTAAAATATTCCATCGACTAATATATTTCGATATGTTGGATATTCAAAATCTAGACAAGATCATTTTTTTTTCATGACATGTATTACTCGAAGTGGCTATTGGAGAAGCTAGGTACTTAACATTAAAATCTACGAGAATGCAATTACATCTTCTCTTCCGACATAAAATTAGACGAAGTATTTATTTATTGCTTTATTAATATCACGTTGATCAATTCGTATTTTAATTCTTTTTTATTTATTTTTTTCTTGGGTAATTTATTTTATTTATTTATTTAATTGAGTTAATAACAGCAACACATATAAATCCAAACATTAGAAGAATATATGTACATAAAATAAAGCCAATTATAGTTAACTACGGAAAAACAAAAATATTAGCACAAAAGATCTAGTCTAGATCTAGCAAATGAACGTGTATCTATATAATCAAATAAATATTATTGAAATGACGCTAATATTTTATTTTAATTGATTTAATTAAGTATTTAAATAAAAAAATTAAATTAATCAACTTTATGAGGAATGAACAGATAAGGTGTAAGACGCAGCAAATCTTGGTCACAACTGTCGTAAAGAAAAGGCGATTCAGTTGGCTTGGCCATATACTCCGCATGCCTCACGAGAACCTTAATCAAGCTTGCCTCTTTTATCAGGTTGGCGCCGTCCGGGACGACCACTGTTCACAATTCGTCTGCAGTTCTCGTCAGAATTTCGGGACGCGGATATGGTTTAATATAATAATAAATAAATATTTTTGAAATGACTTGAATCGCCATTGAAAATCCGCGCCTTCTTATACCGGACCGCAAGTGGCCGTTACACATAAATGAACATTTGGCCAATGCGATGGGCGCCACTTTTTCTATATTATCCCTTTGTGTTGCCTTTTGAGTCACGACTGTTCTATTCCGCATTGTGTTGCGGCGCAAAGAATAACGTAAACTTTTTTTTTTAAAACAATAGTGTTGCGATATGATTCCTTCGATAGTCGCGAGTTATCGGCGTATACCATATTTCAATATAGACTAGAAAATAGAATCAGTTTAAATCAAAATAAAAATGTAATCTATTTTGTATATTAAAAGCATTGATAACTTTGTGGTATAGTAATAAAACAAAATGAACGATGAATGATAAGGAGAGTGTTTTAAAATATAATTATTTACTTTGTATGCTATAAAGACAGAACCCGTAGCGTAGTTGGTTAGACAATTATTACAAATAGTTGGGTATTGCAAAGTAATTCAAGAAAGATATATTTTCAATTGATCTGGGTATTTTGAGATTTATTTTTCAAATTTGCCTTCCGTATCCTTACTATGATACTTGCAGTCAAGCCTCTAAATAGGCTCAGCGAATTATTCCTTATTTGTAGAAAAAAAATCACGATATTTGTAATTTAGAATTTTATTAAGGTAAATGTCTAAAATCCATATGTGAGCACTGGGAGTACACATGCATCGAATTTTTTCCTCTTCAGATGGATGGGAAGGTTTGGCAAAAATATTGATTTTGATATCTATTGCGATTTTTGACCACATAAGAAGCGCCGTCTCTTGAACGTTACAGCTACTAATGCAGTACTAAACATTAAACCATGATATGCAGCGTGCTTCCTGACAGCATTTAAAATCTATTAGGATTTTTACGTTTTAACGTTACAGCTACTGATGCGGTACTAAATAATGGCCATGACATACAGCGTGCTTCTTGACAGAATAATGAAATTAAATATATTAGAAGTATGTGGTTTTCTCTTTTCTTTCTTTTCAATTCAACCAGACTGATCCACGGTACGCGTGGCCGACACAGTTGGTATATTAAAAAAAAATGTGTCTAAGAAATTTCGTGTATCACAAATCTTCTAGTCTATAAATCAAAGACAATCGAATGAACTTAATGTACGGTGTTTATGAAGTGTCTAATGTATGATTTGGGGCGTAAACGTAAAAACAGGTTGAGTCAATTTATTTCGCGCCCAAAACACGGTTATGGCCATTTTGAACTGAAAAAAAAACTGGATCAAATTTTGTAAATGGAATTTTAAGTACTGGAGAATGGCACGAATGTATCCCGGAATATTGCGTGAAAGGAAACATATTATTTATATCCTTATTTTAGCCGAATGGTAAAACTACTTTCTCTAAATTGTTGTAATTATTTTTATCACTGGTTGGGAGGCACTATTACTAAAATTTATCTGTGCAATTATTTGGAGAATTTAATAAAGAGCAGTATTATACATGACTATTTGAAAATAAAACAGTAAAAATGTGGCACACCTGACATTGAAAAGATTTTAATCGGGAATAATATATTATTTGAAACATACACATGCAAGAACTGACGTTTGGAAAGTATTCATACAGAAAAGGGTTCCTTGCTTCTCACTTGGAATGCTTCCTATATATTAATATATATATATATATATATATATATATATATATATATATATATATATATATATATATATATATATATATATATATATATATATATATATATATATATATATATATATATATATATATATATATATATATATATATATATATATATATATATATATATATATATATAATAAAAAAAATATTACGCCGCTTCCCCGCATGGTTGGACAGAGATTATAACGCCAAACCATTCTGTCTTTCCAAATAACATTCACCTCTTCCATATTCACGCATCTCCTCGTACATACTAGTCGATTATTTTGTATTTGAAATAATAAATCATGCCTGTTTTTTGCAAGTTTTCCTCCGTCTTCCTTTGCTCATACTTACAACTATATTTGCGTCGTAAATGTGTTTTAATGTTCTTTTCTCACTTATTCGTTCCATACAAAAATATCTAAACCATATCAATACAGTACTGCCGTTTAAGGTTTTGAAAAACAAAGATTAAATGTTTATCCGCACCTAATGGTGCAAAGGACGCTGCATCGTATAGAAGCAGTGTTATCTTGAAGTAATGATTAGTCCCGCGCTTCAGGTACCACAGCCTAGAGTTATATTAAATAAATATCACATGAAAAATTACTACTATTTACTTTGACCTCCGGGGAATTGAACCCGGGAACTCCAGTACGGTAGCCTAACGCGCTAACCGCTACCTTTTATAGGCGGACAGAAAAAGATTCAAAGATATTCTGAAATAAGGGTTTTTCATTATGATAAATTATGATTAAATCATTTCACGATAATACATTTTATTGAAGGTTTGATGATATCCTAATTCTGATAAAATTATACTAAGCATGTATTTTTGTCTAAAACAAGATTTTGGATTAATTTAAAATAAATTGTAGGCGTATAATAATTTAACCATGCTTACATTATGATTGTCTTACAAGGCTGTAAATAATGTCCAGCGATTATTCGATTAGGTATAAGATAATCGCGCTCACATAGAATGTGGAACTATCAATTAGCATAATAAATCATGTGGGTAGCTCCTTGTACTTGCGCATAAATCGAAGCGAAGAGTAAGGTACTTAAGGCATTGTTGCTTTAGCACCCCATGTAAGTTCTGATATCATACTTAAGGGAACAAGGTTTCTACTCTACTTAGTATTATCTGGTGGTACTCTCCCTCGAAACGTTTCGGCTTCCTTTGAACGCCTTGTCGCTACCTGAAACCTATAAATCACGATTGCTACTCCTTGGCTGCTTGATATGGTGATATAAATTCTACCTATACGTGCATAATGTACGAACGAACCGCTATATATATACTTTGATCCTAACAGGTTGCTAGTTCAGGGGATCCCTTGCTAATAATATTGTCGATGAGAGAACCGTTTTATTAGTGTGGTTTCGATAGGAATGTCTAATCAATATCGATAAACACTGTGGCTTATGGACGATCGTAAGGAAATTATGCTTTGCTTCCTTATCTTAGCTGTTTTACGTAATGAACCTCCGTGTCGTTGTGCTTAGTTTAATTTATCTTAATTGTTGTATAGTTTATATATTTCTTCTGATCTATAGGATATCAAATATGAAAGATGTAAAAATAAACGTTTTAAAAATCACATTAAATATGCCAATTTTTTTCCGTATGATTGCAGTAGTGTTTGAAGTAAAACCTTTATTACATGTATGTTTTTAAAAAATTGTATAATAAAATATATCATTACTCCAGTTATCCTTTTAAATTTGAAATATTGATTAGATTTTTATGTTTAAGACCTCAAAGCAGTTAATTTTGTTTATTAAAATGAAAAAAAGTAAAAAATGTCTGCACAATTGGAAAATAATCTACTTATAGATTTTTAAATACATGTTCAGAAAAGGATGTAATATTGACAATGAAAAATATTTGAAGTATCTGTTATCATGTAGGTTATGTATTATATTAAAAAAGTGTAGGTAAGTAATTAATATTAATAATATATATTTTTAATTCAGAGTGTGGCTGTAATGTTGTGCTTGTATAGGCGTTGAAATGAGTGCCCCAGTAAAAGTTAAGGAATACCAAATGAGCCTTTCTATTCCTCGCATAATATTAGTGTTTATACCACATCCCAACTTGAGTTGTAAACTTTATCTGCCGATTGGATCACCGAATAAAATCTGTCGATAAATGTGGCCGCTGATCTGCGGCACGTTGATAAATTAAGACGACAAACTCATTATTATTTTATAGCAGCTGCACAATAAACAACACTTGGAGAGGTAATTTAATCAACTTAAAAAGCCTGTTATACTTCGGCAATTAATTGGTTTAGTTTCAGATAATGCTCTCGGAATGTTTAGGATACCGAACGATTAGAACCTTGATTACACTCATGACCGATAAATAGAGCGCTTGTAAAGAATCGCATGAACCTGATAGCATAAAGTGTGTAAAATAATTTCAAAATCTTCTTAGAATGTTCGGCTGCTCTATTAAAATATTTAAGTATCAGGTACAGGTGATTTCTACACACCCAGTCAGAGATTACACTGTGTCTTGTCCAATTTTTTTTCTCGATGAAAATAACATAAAATTTAATACCCTACCTATTTTAAATTGCTACCAAATGTTATTCCAGACTCAGCACCTAGTCAGTTGGATCAAAATCCATTAACCACGGTAACCATGAGCGCACGTATGCTCTGTGCTCACGTAATATGAATGGGTGAAGCCCGGTACCCCGTAGCATGTATGTCGGATCCGTATAACACGGGTATATAAATTATTCCATGAATATCTATGAGGGTCCGTAGTGATTGAACCAATAATTATGATTGGATACATCGTCTTCGGAGGATTTCCATCTTCGCTGTTTACAATAACCTTAATCGATAGGTCATGTTAAATCGGACAATATGCTGCGAGTATCAAGATGTCCGAATTAATTTCCGAATGAGAACATGACGGGAAGGGAATAAATTATATTATTATTCTAAAGTATAAGAAACATACTCGCACGGTTAGCTACTAGTCATTGACCGGTAGCCCGATGATTGGAAAAATCACTATTGATTTAGCGTCGCATCACTAGATCAATATATTCCGTAAGATTGTAACAATGCGACCGGTGATTGTCCATCACAACGGCATACTTGGAACATCGAATACAACGTGGAACATGCCGAGATAAACATGCGAAGTGATGATCTATTCTATGAGATGTATCAGAAATGCACACGGAAAATTATATAATGATTCAACACTATATATGAATGACTGTATAATATGGAAAATCAACGTATGTTATATATACTTATGTTAGTAATATGGATATCCAAATCTGTGAGTCGAGTATTATGTTTTCTCGGTGGAGAATCGAATATTATGATTATTTATTAATCGTTTAATAAAGAGAGCGTGGGCAGGCCACTTCACCTCCAGGGGCACGTAATAAAGATAAAACAAAGGCATTAAAAATGATCAGATTCCCATATGAAGGATGATTTATGGTCCATTCTAACGCGGCTAACGTTCCGCGAGCCGACAGATAGTGCTCTTGTTTTGAACTCGTATTAATTGAAACAGTTTCTCGAGGTACATTTCTGGGTATGGCAAACTCAAAGATTTGTATCCAATATTTTACCGATCCATTTTTACACAATTATCGCCTCTGGCACCTCCAGTTCTTATGCAAATACTTTGTTGTGAGTGAATTGGAAGAAATTTAAATTATTTCGAGATATCAGCAA